>NW_010541134.1:1900-51698 GCF_000687285.1 Phaethon lepturus | reverse complement strand
CTTGATTTTTAAATCCATGAAGAATCTACAAGTGAAAGGGGGGGAATGCCCCAATTTAATATTGAAATGCTACTAAGAAACAAAGGAAGTCTAGTAACAACTGAAATGTTTTTTTCTTCTAAGGATGACATACAGAACAGAGCTACCTACACAGATTAGCGTGTGTATACTTAATCTATATGTATTTTTAATGAGTAAGGTGATTTATGACCTAGTTAAAATGTTTATCATTGAGACAGCCTATCAACTGGTAACAGTATATGTATGTTGAGATTACTGTATTGACATTTCTTTAAATGTGTAATATGTTGTGGGAAGAAGGCTGAGCCAAAACTGCAGCCGGCATTTGACAGAATGAATTCCTGTCAATTTCTAGCACAAATATAAAAGCATCCTGTGAGAGCACCATTTTTCCCCATGGAACCTGTAAGACAATTGTCACTAAAAAGGAAGCTGTTAAAATCTTTCATGTTTTGAAAGAACAGGGATCCACAGTCAGTGGCAGTCAAAAGGCAGCAAAAGAGGAAAAAAAATCTACAGGTTTCAGTCTGGACCTTCCAACAAAATAAATTAAGTGAAAACTATGAAAATTAAATGATACTATCAAAAAGATCTTAGTATGTTAGCTCTGAAAATAGCAGGTTAAAAGGCAAACATCAGAAAGAACACAAGCAGTTGAAATGGCTCCTCATAGAAAACTATGCCAAGAGCCTAAAGTTTTGTTTTTCTTTTTTAAATTCAATGATACTGAATTGTGGAACAGTGTCATGAACACATCCTCACAGAAAAGACAATGTCAAATTTAAAGCTCATGGTACCGAGTTCACCCTCAACATGACGTTCTCAAGTTGAGCTGTTCTTAAACAGGATGTAGCAATAATGACATTGCACTGTCACCAGTTAACTTACTGCTCTTCTCCCTGAAAGAGACTTTTCACAAGCAGGCTCACCTCTCTTTCCTAACCCAAAGAGTCAGGTTAGCTAGCTGCCAAGAAACAACTGAAAATCTCAGAATGTTCAGGTATGACAAAAGGGACACTTTAAAAATAATCTTCCAGCAGAATTTTAGCAAGTGAGCTTCAGCTAGACTTCAGATACCTTACTTTTTATAAAAAGTGATAAAATTCTTAGAGCATGTCTCAGATTTCAATACTGGCAGCTCATCTACCCATACTCGTGAAACCTGTATTTTCTCTCTCAGCTCCAGTGCCAAAAAGAACAAAACAAAACAAGAAACACTGGACAATCCATTTTTTTTCCCCATTGTTCCTGAAAGGCATTATTATTGTTGGAAAAACATCTAACTGGACTACAGCAATCATGTATTCATGATAAAGTAATCTAAAAACCATGCATGCCATCCGTTGAAGAAATCTTTGTCTCCTTTTTCTTGAATGGCAAAAGTTCGAAAGAATACACTTTAAAAAGCAAGGATGTCCTTATGCCAAGTGACCAAGAACCTTTGTGTCTAGTTTGAATGCATTAGACCCCACATAGAAAACTTGGAAAGAATCTGGAAAACAGGAACCTAATGTACTGAAGCAAGTATTCAATGCTGAAGGACCAGTGTAGAAACAAGCACTTAAACTGCTTTGGACAATCACAGATAGCATCCTGCACTTTCTTTTAAGCTTGTAAGTATTCACTGTTTCCTTCTGCTGATGCTAGAATACACACAGCTGTGCATTTCCTGGACCTGACATTCCTTTGAAGGAGACCAGTTATCTGAGAGGCTAACTAGGACAGTGAGATTTCTGTTTTTGCTCTTAAAGATGGTATACAACAGTTCTAGTTTCTGTTCTGATGCTCACACATGGCACTTCCTGAAGAAAGACTGCCAATACTGACCCATGATCCTAGTAAATATTTAGGAATATGCTCCATTTTTGCTTTAAGAGGAATATCATGAACATTTGACATACACCTTTCCTAAAAACAGATATTTCACTTTACAATTTATGAGGGGAACCACACTACTGAACAGTGATGAAATAAATGTCTTTTTAAAAAAAATTAAGACACTAGTGCCAAAACACAACGTATCACATTCTGCGTGCCTTTTTTTTTCCCCCCCTTCTTATTTTACACAAGGCAAACAGTGCTTTTGCTTAAATTCTATTGACACTTTGTGTAGGGATGTATTCTTGGGTATAACTGTACAGTAGTTGCTTGAAACTTGCTCATCTAAGAGGGATTAGGGATTCTGAGGAGGATTGAACAATCCCAAAAACTTATTTTCCGCAAGAGTAAGAGAAACAGATCAGGATACCACTGGAGTATTTTTTATTTGCATTTTTCTAGTTATTTCTCCAAAATAAAGTAGGCATCTTCATGGCAAAAAGGGTCTTGAACCATTCAAATATAGTTTTCTATAAAAAAAAGTCTTAAACGTGGTATAAACGCCCCTGTTCTTCCAAATGCAGGCAAAACATAATAGTCTGGACGTTATGAAAAGCTCTTTGAGGATGATTATCTCTTCAAATAAGATCTCAAGTTAACTTTTCAATACTGTTAAAAGTTTGGAATAACCCAAATACATACAAGAAAATATAGGTTAAAAAAAGCTCGGATTTTTATGTTTTGCCTGAATATTTGTGACCTTGCAAAGAAGCCTCCATGACCACAACAGGATCCAAAACAACCGCTATTAGGGTATACAGTTATATTAGAAACCTTACCTTACAGAACATGTCTCGGAGATCATCTTTTGGGCTAATCCACGATGCAACAGCATCACAAAAAAAAATAAAGTCCTATAAGATTAAACAATCACATAGGTTAGAAATCTCAATTTATACATCTGAAAACAACAATTGATGTTCATTCTACAAACTATGCAGGGTCTTTGATCCTAATTCACAACTGCATTTATTTTTATGTATTTATTTTCCAGTTAATTCAGGCAATAATATTAAGTTATTGTACACCTAAGTGTTCCGAAATGGAAATAGCTCAGTGTAGGAATAGCTTTGTTTAATCAGGTTTTTTTTTTAAATAAAACCACAGTTAAAAAAACCGCTTGCCTCCCACACCACCCTTGTCTAATGTTAATTCTTTCAAGTACACATACCAAGTTCAAGAACCAAATCACCCTAACATGCAACAAACTCTAGACCATAGTTGCAACACTTTCATGCATTTCCAGTCGGGGAAAACAAGCTGTTGTATTTCTTTCATCAGAACAAGAAGCTTTTTCCAGGACAGAAATGTTTATCATACAGGTTCAAAAGTAAAGCCACCCCAAAATCCCTATACTTAGTTCATCTGCTGTCATGCATTACTTCCTACTACACCATTAAAACACCAGTCTTTAATCATTAAGTTGATAATGCACATGTTTTTGGGTAGGGACTGAGGATAACTACAGAGAAGGAGAGATGGGATAATGAAAAGAATCTTTAATTATCCCTTCCTCTTAAGCTATGTGAAAGAACAAATGGACAGCAGAAGAGGGAAATGCCAGGCACAGAATAAGGAATAAGTGAAATGAATTGAAGATTTCAAAATGAGATAGAGGCTCAATTCTTGTGTTTCAGGAGGAAGAATTCCAGGCAGGAAGGAAAATCACCTTCATTTTCCTCTTAGAAAAATATTACCTTGGTACAGCTTTATTTTGGAGATGTGGAGATTAAAGAGCAAGTTATACCTATTCTTCAGATGTACCATTTATTTTAAAGAGATGCATGTTCCTTGTCACATTGACTATTTAAGCAATATATCCAAAGTTTAAACAGAATCTTCCCAAATTTTAAGAATGAAGGGGTGGTTACTGGTTTTGTTCTGTTTCTTGTTTTAAAAGTCTAGGCTACATCTCGAAAATAGTTTTAAATATGTCACCTTTTGCCTTATATTTTCATACAGATCCTGACTGCAACCTGACAGCAGTATCAAAATAGTTATTTTAATCAAAGTTCATTATTTACATATACTTTGTAAGTAAAAGACAAAAAATGTATTTAACAATACTCTCCTTTCCTTTGCTAGGTCAGAATTACTGAAGCATCATGAGACATATCATTCACAATATAAACATTTTGGCCTCCTTGACCTCAAAATAAAGCGACATCATGTACTGCAGGGAATCAAGTCAAGCTAAACTTTTTCATATTCCATATACAGCTTTCACTAAAATTCACATGAATAAAAAAAAGAAGTTATGATCTATTAATGTATCTTACTTGGACTACTCCACTGGGGTTGACCGAGATCATGGTACATATCCCACGGAATGCTGAATCCTTTTCCTCATTGTCTCTTATGTTTCGCAGAGATGTGCACCTAGCAAGTTAGAGAGCAAAAATTAGCTAACTATTACTTTTTCTTCAATCAAGTCAGAATTAGATGACTGTATTTGATGGAATAAGTCACACTGATAAGATTATCTTAAACATTATTTTGAACACTTAGAGAAACACTTGTTGCATACAGTCTTTACTAGGATATTCACATTAGGCATCATCTCCAAAATCTTGTTCTCCTGTTGCACTATATATGGTTAGAAAGTGTGACTTGTATTCCATTAAATACAAAACAAGCATGTATCTGAAGTATTTATAGAAACTATCATTATTAGAAGCAGAACATATAATACTATCACAGTATGAATTATGTCAGATACCACTTACAGAACAGTTCTTTAACTTTTACAGCAGCAAGCAAGCTATTTTATACATAACAAATCTAAACATGTATTTCTTACAGCAATTCAAGCCTCAGACTGAATTTTAAATAAAGTAATGCACGGTTTAAATTTTACAGTATTTGCATGCATTGTATTATCATTCTGGTGGATTTTAAAATGCTCTTTCATAGTCAAGCTTTAACACAGCAAGCATGTGACAATCTTATCCCATGCATAAATTAGTCGTTAGCCACAACATAAAGAATACATGACGGTGCTACTAAAAACTCACAAACCTGATAGGACAAGATTAGTCACATGGTTGGCAATGATTAAGGATTGAGATTTTGTAACCAACTGAAAATATATCTAAAAGTGAGATAGAGAGAAGAAAGAAAGAGAGTGAAGAAAAATGAATTAAAAAAAAAGATTGAATAATACACACCAGGGTCTTATAAACTGCTGTAGCATGGGAGCCACCTCTTGAGGACAAACGTAACCAAGACGACCAATTGTTATTGCTAAGGTAACGCAATCACGGTTATACACCACCAAACGCCAACCAAGACATGAGCAAATGAGGGGGGAGGAGAAAAAATAAAGAAAAAACAACAAATAACTCAGAAACAGAAACCAACAGAATCTGTGTATGATAATAAACATAAGATTTCACCAGTGCTGTTTATTACCACCCCCTAAATAAGAGGCAGCAACATATATGGTATACTCTCCAGGGTAAAAGAAAAATTAAAGAAGTAAATGAGAGAACACCAAAAACACAATTTAAGATCCAAAGGCTTTCTGATGTAAGCAGTCATTCTGCCCTCTTCAGAGTAATCTGTTAGAGTAAATTTACCTACCATACATTTTGAAGTTTTTATTCAAACGTACTATTATGGATACTCTTGGTAAGAAGGAATTAACCATTTTCAGTTTTAATATTAAGTACTCTAAACATTTTTTTTCAATACTTAGAATTCAAGATTTTAATAGATCTACTCTATCAGTAAAAATACATTTAGAAATACTTCTATATGGAAAATAGTGGTCTATCAAAAATGCTAAATAGATGAACACTTTGCAAAGAGCACCAAACATCTGTCGTCTTCATAGTCTCATAGAGAATTTCATTTAACATGGTTGCTAAGTCACAGCAACCGACTGCGGAAATTTAATTCTTTAATCCCAATATTTCTCGTGTTCACAAAAGGCTCTTCACAGAAGTCGTATAAGAATCTGACTTCTGATACCAAGGCATAAGGACACAAAAAGCAAAATTGTTTCATCACGTGATTAGGTAGTTTGGTCCTTTGTTCTGAGGGACAGACTTAAGAAAATATCATCATGCAAATGTGTTTTAATGGTGTTTGCCCAACTCACAAAAGATTAATCTTCAGAAAAAGGAGAGGGTGGGGAATAATGTATCAGGATTACTTGAAGCAAAATACATGAATAGTACTAAAATCCAGCAGATTTATATGAAGCAGAGAAAGGAAACCTATGTTCAAGGGACATACTATGCAACACTCTAATTAACAGGCATTTATGAACAGTTTCATGAAACATGCAATAAAGCAGATGATGCTTTCTCCAATAAAAGTTTGGTGTGGGATATACTAGAAGTTTGAAACATATTCATTCCATGAAACCTGCAGCTCATTGGTAATGTTTTGCCCTGATGTTACTCAATTTCAATATGCAGTGTCTAAAATTTTTGGCAGATCTAACAAAAAACTGCATTTGAAGTGCTTCTTTCAAATGAATAATACACTTAAGTTTTATCTGTAAATTTTCACAGCTACAGTCTGTCCAAGGAATAGTAATCTCTGTCAAAGCTCAACTTTTTGGCATGTTCTGGTTATTTTCTATACAATTACTTTTACTTAAGGTGGTCTCACACTTCTATAGGAGAAGGATTTTCATAGATCATTACATAGCAAGCTAAAGCAGAAAGCAGTAATATTCTTGCACATACTGGCTGCATACAGCACAATATCCCACAACAAACTTATTATAAGTACACCACACTCAACATTTATTTGCAGTTATGCATCCACATTTAAAGTAACTATTAAGAGAATAAAAAAGTCAGTGTTTGTATGCCTCCAAAAATTCTCTAACAATGATGGAAGCAAACATTTAAGCATCAGATGCCCCTCAGTTACAGGTATTACACATCCATCAGTGCAGAGGAAGTGGGTCAGGGCAGGGGGAAAGAACGTTTATATTGCTATACTATTCCATGGTATATTTCAGAACAAGTAGGTATTTGCTCCAAAATTATCTTTTCAAAAAGTAGTACCTATAAGCCAGACAACTAGGTAGTTTTTCCTTCAACTTCACCTTCCATACTAAATGGGGCAGGGGACAGAGAAAGTACAGCTTTTGCATTTAGAGAATACCGGAGGAAAAATATGCATGAAAAAATCTCTCTCCAATATCTCTCTTGCTTAGCAACTGTACCACTGCGTTTGCATCTTTTTCAATCATGTCAGATATAATGGCTAAACCATCATTTTTTTACAAGACAGTTTTCAAACAGGAAAAAAAGAAGATTCTCAATTACTAAAATAGTAAACCAGAAACCTGTCTAATTATTAATAAAGTTTTGCTGAAGTATGGAAGGTGCTCTTCATACCAGAACGTGCCCTCTATAAATGCAAAAGAAACAAGCCTCAGAAGTTCTGATTCATGTAAGGCATTTAGGGATTGCTCCCAATTTGGAAGGCAAAGCTGTCAGCCAGAACATAAAACATGCATGCCACTATTGGAATTCTTTTCAGAAATTTGTTATTGACCAGGTCATAGAAGCTATACGTAATTTCAGTTATGTTGTGGTAAAACTGCCATCACAGATCTAGATTTTTGTGCATGATATTACAAGTTTATCTTAAAAATAAAGAGTGCACTTTTGTAAATTCAAAGAGTTCATTATTGTTTTAATATATGCCAATTACATTTGTTTCAAACACTAGACATATATATACAGTACACATGTGTAAGGACATGCATATATTAAAATCAGAGTGAATTAAGTCTTTAAGTGTTACTGCATACATTTGTCATTCAATACATAAATAAAACTAGAATAATACTTAAACAGATGAAAAATAAATATAATAAATGTTGTAACAAGTGAGAAACCAATAACTTTAAGAATCTAGATATATGATAGATGGTTTGCTGCAAGACTGAGACTTGTAAGAGCTTCTGCAAAACAGAGTTGCTTTTGCTTATAAAAGCCAAGTACATAGCAATTACATCAGTTCTGGTGTGGTTCCCCTATGCAGTTTTAAAAGTCATTATAAAAAGTCTCTAATTCCTTTCACCATGTACAGTTCAGTTTTTGGGTACCTGTGTTCTCTAACAACGTCTTTGGTGTGTTGGGTCTGTTAATTATTTCTACAAGCTGGTGCAACACCATTGGAATATAAGGCTGCATCTCTATACCTGAAACAGCCAAAAAAAAGATTCAGAAGAAAGTGATCATTAATATACATAACTAAATAGATTGGGCACATTGAACTTACTAACAAGGACAAGAACCTCAAATTTATTTGAATTTTAACATGAAAGTATCACTAAATACAACCCAAAACACACCCAGACAAACCATGCTAAATGTGCAGAGATTCAAAGAAAAAAATCTTACCCATCTGGATGGAGATTTCTCCAATTGCCCAGGTGGCATTGTTACACACCGAAATGAATTCAGGGTTTAGGTTGGTTCCCAAAATTGGCATGAAATCAGCTAGAAAGAACAACATTTTAAACTCTCATCACACAATACAACCATCTTGTCCTGTTACTGTAAGATCATGGGGGAAAAATACATAGTTTTTAAAACCAATAAAAAACCCAAAGTCTATTTAAATGCTTGGAAAGTGTTACACATGAATTAACAAGAGCTGTATTTCTGCTATATATCAGATTAATGTGGATTTTAGAACTTAAGCAGATCAAAGCAAATCTTTCCAAATTATGATTTAAAATGTTTTCAACAGGCTTTATCTTTATGTAATTTTAGAATCCTTTTTTCTCCACTTCCCTTGCTGGGGCAGGAGAGTGGAAGAGGGGAGGAGAAAAAAACCCACAGCTACAGTACTCAGTTTTATAATACAGTTGAACAACCTTCAAATCACCTGGATAGCTATGTATTCAAGCATAACTGAAAAAACAATGAAGCCTAGCAGGCAATGAAATCTTGGATTGAATTTTAAGAAGAAATTAGTCAAAGACAGATTATAACATTTGCCAAATATATTTTAAATTCCAAGCCTATCCAAGCACCCATTTGGCAAGTTCAGTGTATCTCAAAGCATCTGTGGGAAGAGACAGCAAATATAATGGAAGTACGTAACTGATGCTACTTCCCTACTGAAATTAAAAACAAAGCAAAAAACCAAACTGAAACCTACCCTCTAGCCAAGTTTTCTTATTTCAACATATATACAATTTTATGTAACAATAGATTCTAGTAGAACAAAAAAGCTTTACATTCAAGAATTTATTAAAACAAGCAACTACTCTAATTGAAATCTAAGAGGAAAATGAAAACTTGTAACACCATGAAAAGGCAACCCACAGAATAGGGAGTTTAACAACACCTAAACCAGCCTCTTAGCAGTTTGTAAAGAGAGTTAATTGTTTAATATGTAAAAGACACATACCAATGCAAGGCTTAACATGCTGAAAACATGCCTTTGTCAGGTCACCTAACAGTGCGAAAGAACTCTGCCGTACCTCAGGCATTTTATCCTAAAGAGAGGAAGGAAAAAGTGACAATTCTAGACGTGCTTCTGAATCTCTTAAAAAATCCTTGGATCAAACAGGTTACTTATCTCACCTGCATGCACTGGTACATTAGTGTCAGGATATTGCTGCGAGCTACTAGCTGTTCAATGTTGCCTCCAAGTCCTTCAGCTAAACCACTGAGTAAATCAAGAGCCACAATCATGAAATCTTTATCTGGAGCCTCATACTGGTCTGGCTGAGCATTATGCAACTGCAACAAATAAGTACGAAGTTTCAAAATGATTATTAGATTTTTGCAGGGGTATGCATAACAGAAGTTTCAGAACTACAGCTTCGTTTAGATATTCAATGGTTATACTACAAATCTCCCTGCAAACCTGTAACTTTATATAGTTAATACATTGGTTTAAGGAGATATTCTGGAAACATTGGAATAGCAATAGAAAAATACCATGGCTTGTGCAAGGGTCTTCTGCACCAGATTTACACAACGCTGGTACACAGGTTCACAGTATGGAAGAAAGCCAGATTGCAAGGCAGTAGCAACCGACGACAGGCACTGAGATTAAAAAAAACAAAAAGGACAGAGAAAACAGTCACTACTTTTCCTCACAGCCCTGAGGTGTTTTTTACTTGGGTGAGCTAAATTAAAAGACATTAGCACTTTAGGTACACTCAGATGCAACTGATTAAGTAAACACAACCCTGAAAGGCAGTACCAATTAGCTGAGCCAAGGCAACTATCACCAATTGTTACTCTCTCCTACATATGCCAGTTGAGAAAATCTCTCAGCAGCATCATTATCTCCTTAGAGGTAGCCAAGAAAGTACATACAAAAAAACCCCACATGGCACATGGAAGACAGAGAGGGGATTCGAGGCAGCCAGCACGGCTTCACCAAGCACAAGTCCTGCTTGACCAACCCAATGGCCTTCTATGATTCTGTGACTGACCACATTGGTGCATGAGGGAAGAGCTACGGATGCCATCTCTCTGGACTTTTTAAGGCCTTTGACATGGTCCCCCACAACATCTTTCTCTCTACATTGGAGAGAGATGGATTTCATGGGTGGACTGTTGGGTGAATGAGGAATTAGTTGGATGGTTGCACTCAGAGGGTAGTGGTCAGTGGCTCAATGTCCAGATAGAGATCGGTGACCCTCAGGGGTCCAT
This sequence comes from Phaethon lepturus, assembly GCF_000687285.1. Lineage (NCBI taxonomy): Eukaryota > Metazoa > Chordata > Aves > Phaethontiformes > Phaethontidae > Phaethon > Phaethon lepturus. Next base: position 41,148 of record NW_010541134.1, on the reverse strand, counting down.
ATTTGGACCAGTACTCTTTAATATCTTCATCAACAACATAGATCACATGCATCCTAATGAAGTTCGCAGACAACACCAAGCTGAGCAGTGCAACTGACACCTAAGGGACAGGATGCCATCCAGAGGAACCTGAACAAGCTCAAGGAGGGGGCCCACGTGAACCTCATGAGGTTCAAAAAGGACAAGTGCAGGGTCCTGCACCTGGCTTGGGGAAACTCCCAGTATCAGTAGAGGCTGGAGGATGAAGGGATTGAGAGCAGCCCTGGTGAGAAGTACTTGGGGCTCCTGGTGGATGAAAAGCTGGACATGAGCCGTCAATGTGCACTCATAGCCCAGAAGGCCAACTGTCTCCTGGGCTGCATCCAAAGCAGCGTGGCCAGCAGGTTGAAGAGGTAATTCTGCCCCTCTACTCTGCTCTCGTGAGACCCCACCTGGAGTCTTGCGTCCAGCTCTGGAGCCCTCAGCACAGGAAAGACACGGACCTGTTGGAGGAAGTCCAGATGAGGGCTACAGAAATGATTAGAGAGATGGAACACCTCTCCTGTGAGGACAGGCTGAGAGAGTTGGGGTTGTTCAGCCTGGAGAAAAGATGGCTTCGGGGAGACCTTATCACAGCCTTCCAGTACTTAAAAGGGAGCTTCTAAGAAAGATGGGGACAGACTTTTTAGCAGGGCCTGTTGCAATAGGACAAGGGGTAATGGTTTTAAACTAAAGGAGGGTATATTCAGACTAGATATAAGGAAAGTATTTTTCACAATGAGAGTGGTGAAACACCAGCACAGGTTGCCCAGAGAGGTGGTAGATGGTTTCCATACCTGGAAACCTTCAAGGTCAGGTCGGCTGGGGCTCTAAGCAATCTGCTCTAGTTGAAGATGTCCCTGCTCACTACAGGGGGGTTGGACGAGGTGACCTTTAAAGGTCCCTTCCAACCCAAAGATTCTATGATTCTATGAAAAACAATTCATCGACCACTTACAGTAAGCTTCAATATCTTGACTATGTGCAAGCCCTAACACTACCTAAGAGTTATGAAACTAATTTTTCTAGAGGTGGTTTCCTGCTTCACACTCAAGGCACAGAGAATAGACTACATAGTCTGGTTCATACCTTCAGCTTGTCTGACAATAGTTTTAATAGAGGGATGAAAGGAGGGCAAGGAGAGAGAAGACAAGAATAAGAAGAGGATGAAACATTTTTTCCCTAAAAGAATCCCAAAGAAAACACTTCAGAATCGCAGGGAAAAAAATCTAGCAGGTTTCTGCTAAACCTAATGACATTTCCTCAGTCAAAAATTTTTTACTATAGTCAAGAGTATTTTCTCCATAATGGGAAATACCTAACACTGTCAGCTTTTATAGTCATACTTCCTTGTAGGAGCATCTTTAGTAGGAAGTGTAATTCCCAAAATAAGTTGATTAAAAATATTAAAATTTTAACATTTACCTCTAATAAAGGGAAGAGATCTTTGTCTTCATCCTTCAACATGTTCCATTTCTGGATTAATGGAGGCATTAGCATCTGAATATATTCCTGTTTAGGATGAAAATGCATCAGCTGCTGAAAGACTTCATTGCATACTATTTTATGTCAAAGCTAGAAAATTTATGCTTCCTATTTATTAGGAATTAACATATATTGTACTTTTTCAGCAAAAAACCCTGATGTAGTATAATTCAATCATTGTTGCAATATGTGGAAGTAGTTTAATATTAGAATTTACAGTTTCTGTCTTTAAGATTTTTTGCTGAAGTACTTAAGTACCTTTGCAGAGTGAATCTTTTCCTCCAAGCTGGGTTTCAGTCTATCTGCCTGGGTTGTTACAAATCTATGACTGCCTCAGGGCAGTTGTTTACTGCTAAACTAAAAAACCCCTAATTTTAGTAGCAATGCAATCTGGCTGTGCATCTACCACCTGTTTTTCTCAACTGCTTCCCATTGCCCTGATGCTACAACCCTATCCCTGCCAAGTTCCTGAAACTTTTTCCTCAAGGAACTAATCATCCATGAAGAAAGTAAATTTCCTATCCCTCCAGAAAGATGCACTTACTCCTTCTGTATAAAGCTATTGCATCTTCACTGCCACTGCACAGCCACAGTCACAAGGACATTAAGCAAGGCATCCCTATTGTGCTGTTGCTCCCAGAAAGTATCTAAAGAACCAACTGATGCTGCCAGCTAATGCTATGTTCAGAAATACAAAATTCTAAGTGACTTCAAGTCCCACCATCACCAGGAGCTTCCATTTAGCTTCCTCCTCGTATTGTCAAATGTCAAGGTGCCCAGTGTCAGAGAGACTGAAAAAGAGATCCTTTGATGGTGTGGGGTCTTGGATGGCAAGTAAAATGCCATGGAAACAATTCAAATTGTTTCATTCTAGTGTGTCTGTGTCATGTGAAGCACTATGGATAAATAAAACAAATTTCAATAACCATCATAAGATGCACACATGACATGTATGCATATTCTATTATCTACACTAAAACACTCCACTGTATTTGCCTGTGTGTTATCTGTCCTTTGTCCAAAGGAATCTGTGGTTTTTTATATGCAAAATGAATGCCTATCTCACTTTCTGATAGAGCAATTTGTGGTGATGATGTGCTCCAACACATTGGAAAGACACACATGCAGCAGCTTAGCTATACTTAAAGTAGTTACAAAAAAAGTGTGGTTATTAGAAATTAAAACACACATTCCACCAATTTCTCTAAAGTCCCTTTTCATATTTATAATATATGTACCTCCTCTGAGTTCAAAAATTCTAAGCATAAGAAAAAAAATCATGATGAGAAGCACATTTCACAAGCCACCACACACAATCATTTATGCAGAATAGCAAAAAATTGTGTAATGGGAAAATTACATGCAGTCTATATACTTTGCCTGTAAATATTTAATATTATCAAAATCTACACAGAAATATCACATTTCTGTTTTGTAACATGTAAAGTATACTACAAAAAACACTGAACCAGTTTTTCAATTACGATGATTGCTTCTACAGAACGTAAGGTATACTCACTGGTTTATTTAGATGATGTCCTACAGAATCTGCTAGAGTTCCTATAGCATCATAAAGAATGAGCAGGTTTTTATGCTGGTATTTACTAAATGCGAAGACCAAAGTGTCAAGTATATATGCAAGATAAGGAACAAGCTCTGTACAAGCCTCCTCTTCTAGAGTAGCAAAGGCACTGAGGGACAAAACCAAACAGATCAATATGTTGTAAAAAACAAAACAAGACAACTCCAAAACACCCCACACTGCCCACTTCTGTTAAACATAAAACTGTATTTAGTCCTGAAATTAATTCAAGATACGTTTTCAAAACAGTATTACTGAGATAACCTCAATCTATTTTGATTGAACATGTAAGTATTCAGCTCTTACAGTGTGATGAACAAAATTAAAAAATACTCCCGTAAAACCTGTTATGTATATGCAGGAAGCCCCAACCAAGAAAAGCATTATAGTACATGAGTTACAATATACTAACTGAAATAGTAGGAGCCATAACAAAAGCTATTTACTTAAGTTAAAAATGGCCCACTATCTTTAATATATGCTGTAGCTGCACATAGAAGCCCTAGTGCTATTGTACCAGTCCAATGTCAACATCAGCCTGTATGCTCAGCAGTCTCTACACAGAAAAACAGATATAGAAAGATATAGAAAACTAAAAGCAAAGGCAGGGATGAACAATTTTAGCCAGACTTGGTCAAAGCACACATCATGGCATCACGGAAACTTTTCAGGTTGCCTGTCAAGTGTTTCAACAACAGCACTAAAATCCCTACCCAAAACAAACAAAAAATCCCCACTGCTGCTTCAGAGAAACATTAAGGAAAGGAAAAAACTATGAACTATTGAAGAGTTACTAGCCTAGCTTGTGTCAACAAGATTATTATTAGCCCGTCCCTGCACTAAAAATGCATGCATCACCGCATGAGGTGAACAATCCCCTACTAGTGTGCTACCAAATACAGAAATGTCTTCTTAACACAATGCAACTGTGAACACTAAGTGTCTAGCATTCTTATTTATTATTTTATTATATTATTCTGAAGTATTTTTCCAGGAGCAGGAAAACATGTTTCAGTAAAATATCTTTTTCTGTGTCACCAACTGAAGAAGCAGTTTCTCAGCAGTACAGAAATGAACATTAGGCTTCTACTATTATGCAAAAGTTACTCATGAAAACATATAGGATACTATGACCAATTTTCGGTTTGGTAGACATTAATGATCCATGCAACTATTCACTGTAGGGATACAGCTTACTCCTCTCCAAGAAGCATCATTGTATTTCCTTGCAATTTAGAAACCTAGTAAGTATGTGTTGACTTGTAACAGCTCTACATTTCCCTTGAAGCGGAGTTTCCCAGACAGTTTATTTTTTAGCTACAACAGTAATTTTAATGAATCTCTGCTCTAAATAAAGCATTTCAAAAGGCACTATAAATCTGATCTTGAACTTTAAATTAAAAAATAATCAGCTGTATTAATATTTTTATATTTTTATAATCAGCTGTTTTAATATTTTCATTTTATCTCTTTCTTATTACTTTAGTAGTTTCCACTGCCCATTGCACTTACTTCATAAGCACTACATGAAGTTATTGAACAACAGGAACACAGCTGTGTTCAACTACATGCATATTTCAACCATGTTTTGGACAAGTAAAGTATGAACAAAAGTGCAGTGTTTGTGTGTTTTGTATGCACTTATTTTTGTGTTGTTTTTTTTTAAATAGAATCTGTACATAATCTGATTCCTTGGATCTGAAAAGGCATGAAGCAAGTAGTCTTATATCACTATTTCCTGCTCAAATAGGAAGGAACAGAAGACTATCACTATGAAAGACAGAACTGAGTAGATGTTAAAGCCCAACAAATTTTCTAGCCCAATGTTTGAAAAGGTTTAGATACAAAAAGAAATAGTGTTTAATATTCAAATCTTACTAAGTACATTTCATTGAATTAATTTTATCTGTTCTCAGGCAAGGATACATCTACCCGTTTCGTGCAAAGCTTAGCACAAGAACTCTGAGCTCAGCCTTGTCCTTAGGCACTACTGATACTTGGGGGTGCAGTAGTAGTAACAACAACAATAATTCACATTTCAAGTGTTAAGAATACAATTAGATGCAGATCTAACTCTGCTTTATGAAGAACCCCCTTCTTGGCAGTCTGCTGTGCACATTCCTACCCACACAAACTGACATGTAAAAGCTTTATTTGATGAGCTTCTTGCACAAGAGGTGCACCAATTCCCATTCCATTAATGAAGCCATTAAGTTTTTAATTAAAAAAAAAATATCAGCAGATAAAGAATCTTATCTCCCAGGAGCTCACTTCAAGAGAAAGAGAATATCCCTTGAAATAAACGTAACCCAAATGTTTTGGTAATCCTGAGCTACATATAAACATCAGTAATCCAATGATAGGACAGTTTTCCATTGTAATCAGTATTGACCTTGTTCACAGGCATATTAAAAAAGCCAGATTTCTGGTCAGTTATTTTCAGTATATGATGTTTCCCTAAGTGTCACAAACAGGTAATTTCTTTTGCTACAATAAATTTAGTTTGGGGATTCATATACTCAGAAAACGAATGGGACAAGAGAATCACAAATTAACATTTTCCATGTTACTACAACTGGGAGTGATTCGTGCCTACTCCAGAAGAAGCTGCACCTACTCCAATTTAAGAGAAAAAATACATACAGAGCTAGAAATGGAGTCATACATTTATCAATAAAGACATTAAAATGGTTTCCCATGAAAAAGCAGTGTCACGGAGAGTGCTTTTTGCTTAAGCTTTGGCTTACCTGCAGGCAGCTTCTTGTACTCTCTTGTTGCTATCCAGGATACGCTTTAGCAACTCAGTCATTAATGGCTTCAAGTATGTGTCTGGGGGTTGACTAACTACCCAGTGTGCATAGCGACTAAGAGTCCAGCATGTAATGGAGCGCACAAGAGCCTTTTTGTCAGAGAGGCACTGAATAAGGTGAGGGATCAGCTCAGGAAGATATGGAATCATACCCTGCATGCAGCCTAGAAGGAAAAACATGGTTATTGCAGTACCAGAATTAACAAAAAGTTCTGTTTTCTGTTTCCTAGAAGGGACATATTTTCATTCTCTACCACACAGGAAAACATTTTAAGAGCATACAAAGCAAGTCTACCTAATTTATATTAGGTCTTAAAAAGAAACCTTACATAAACAATAATTAAAATCCCCAATTAAACTTACATTAATTTCAGCTACATTTCTATTTCAGTGCTTCCCCAACCTCCAGAAATTCTGCTTTAAGTGGAGTAAGGCAAATAGATGCAAATAAAATGAGTTTATAAAGCTTGGAGGTCCTATATCAGTCTACTTAGAGTAGCCAAGACAAGTAATCACATCATTAAAAAGAATACCTTAAGAAATTTAAATTCCTTCTTGTTTTTGCCTACTATCATACAAATATTGACCAGCAATAAGAGCTACACATTTCAAGTCAGTAAGGGCAATAATGCACTGAGATTTGCTAGAAGTACTAACTTTAACCTTGCTTGAATTAAAATCAAAACCAACAAAAAAGTTTTCTAGTAACAAAGAAAAACACATGTTCACAAGGCACTGTTGGAAAAGAAAGATAATCCAGGCATGGACTCAAATGTATTCCTTTAGCTTGCAAAAGGAACAGAGGTGCTATAAATGCAGGCAAAAAGCCAAGCAAGACTCTGAGTAAGTACAAAGGAATGGAAGTTATCATATTTAAATTGGAGAGACATCCACAGAAAGCAGCTCAGGGCACTGAAGTCACAGGAGTGGTCTTCTCTATTTCTGAAAATACCTGAATGAAATAAGGCTCAAATTTATTAGATATTCCTCTTCTATGAAAACAAGGTAGTATTTAATCAGGTAACAAAAAAATATATGCTGCATAGTTAAGAAAGGAGAAATAAAAGCTATTTAGCATCCCAAACATGCACAGATTTGAAAGTGAAAAATTAAATAACTGGAGTCACCAATTAGCAGAAGTAGGGACTAATCACTAAAACCAAACCAGCTAAGGACATATTCTTGTTTGCATAAGTAAATTCACTTGGAAGGAATCACAGAAATGCTTTAGAACCAATCAAAAATTCAGCAACCTGATAAGCACTGTTGCCTTACCTTCAGCAATTGCTCCAAGAACAAGGATGCCAGATTCTTTAACTACCCATTCGGGATGGAAGAGCAATTCCTTCAAAAGGGGCAAGATGTGTGGCAGAAGTTCATCACGAAATACATTGGCTAGGACATCTAGAGCAGCAGCAGAACATTTCCCTGGGAGGAATTAACAGTGTTAATCTCTGCTTATTATACAAACAGTTGTAGTTAGGCAATATAATCCTCATTTTAACTTTGAGGTGCCAGTCGAGTGTCAGGGCATTAGGAGGAAAGATACTTCCATTTCATTACAATACAGAGTGATCCACTGTGCTCTGGTGCAAAGCCACAGCTCTTACAAAGCCAGTTTTGCAGCACTTAAATAGCCACTGCAAGGACTTATACACTGGGGCTATTAAAACACTCAGACAGGAACCACACCATTATACAGCAACATTATATACACTGCATAATTTCAGGATGGCGTAACGCTAAGGAAGAGGGAAGGTCTGTGGCAAGAATTTAACATAATGGAGAAACTAAGGATAAATGGCCTAAAAATACTAGCATTTGATTCAAAAGAACATGCTCAAACACAATCCACATTTTAAAGTAAAAAAGGCAAAATCATCCAACTCCAGAGACTGAAAGGAATTTGCTGGCCTCTGCTCTGAGCTTTTATATCTTACACCTACTCTGTGATGCAGTAATATGATGAGGAACACCGCAGAATTTGTTTGAAAGTTTTAATCCCATGTTTTTGGCAAGCAAAAGCAAAAGCTCGTAACAGAAAAAAAACCAGGAACAACTGCAAAACATGATTCAGAAATCCTTACTCTGTTTTTCTGCTGTGCTGTTGTCACGTCTAGGAAAATATAATGCTAAGGTGGTTTTATAAAGAATGCTTGTATTACAGAATTTATACTGCATTCTTGGCTTATTATGATCTCAGTTCCCTCAATCTGTCATAAAGTACCCAACTAGTCTCATTAGTTCACAATGCTGCTAGTTGTCAGATTTTGCTGATGGTCCCCCCGCTGTTCAAATTGGAAGTCAAATATAGAACACTGGATAAAAAATAGGGCACACAATCCTGATTTTCAGATAATCCAACTTCTCTCAAGTCCACGTAACATGTCAATACAGGTTTCTTAATTATTCCACTCCTTTTGTTTCAGGCCACCATTCCTGGACAACTTCAGCTTCCTCACCATCTTAATCAAAACTGTGGACCACAGGACATCCTCCGTCATTTCATCTTTTTCAGAAAATACGCATTTAATTCTGCAATCTCGATACACAGCAGTAACAAGAACAGCATTATGAATCTAAAACTATTTTTTTTTAAAAAAGAGGCTTTATGGAAACAAGCATATTTGCACTAAATAAATAATAACAATAATCATCATAATCATCTTCAGGTAAGTCTCAAAATTGTTTGGCCATAAGCATCAAGGTGCATTCACCCATCATGAAAACTTGGTGCCTTGGAAGAAAAAAAAATTATATGGATGTGTCCAAATCTCAAAAAATTATTCCACAATGAGGCTGCTTGCAAAGTATATTTAAGTTAGACTTTTCAGAATTTTACTAGCTATTTTCTATCACTGAGCTCAAAAATCAGTTTGTAGCGTTTTTCTTTCCTTACCATAGACCCTATTAGCCTAAGGGTCCTGTGACCCATGCACAAGCCATCAGAACTGTGGTTTCCTCGCAGCTATCTCCTCTTTTCGTAACTAAGGTACTATATTCTGTTCAGAAGCAAATTCCTCACATACAAAAGAACTACCAGAAATTGGCCATCAGTAGTAGCATCTTCACATGGACAAACGAACTACAAAATGAAACACAAACCAATTTTAGATGGAAGACCGAAGTAAAAGAAAGCACTATTAAGCCTCCTCCAGCTACCAATGTGTAAGAGCTTTTTTTTAAAAATTGAAGTTAAACAGGTGATACATGTTTTTTATTATCTTGTAGAATTAAATTCTAAGTCCAAAAGTTCTGTTGAATTGCATCTAGTAAGTGTTTGTGGCTCAATCTGCCATATTCTAAATCCGCTTATAGGTGGCTAGCTTTTGCAAATATTGTTACATAAAGCATCATCTGAAAAACTCCCCTCTCCACTCCATCCACCAATTATGTCAGCAGGTAGTTCTTTTTCTACTCAAAAGCAAAGCCTCACTACTCCTATATACAAAGTCTTCTTTTTACTGTGGATCCTGTATTGTGCAAGTAGCTCTATTTTAAAACATTTTACACATTACTTTGACATACTTAAATTCCAGTCAGAAATAGTATCATCATCATCAAGTTCATCGTCATCATCATCATCATCTTCAATACCATCTTCTTCATGTTGCTGAGCCACTGTCCGTGAACGATGAAAACGAGGTCTTATATCCTGTTCATTATCTGGAATAGCTTCATCTTCTTCAACATCCCCCTGTCATCAAATTGTTTTATCAGATAAATTAGTCCAACTATATTGCTCCAGGAAGTTAAGAAAGTAGGTTTTGTTTAAGATTTTATAAGCATAGAAAAAATTCACATCCCACTTGTGCTGCCCAGCTAACTAAAAATGCCATTGTTCCTGCATCCTGCTCCCGCATTTACTAGTAAAATGACAAGAAAATAGAAGCAAGAGCGGCAAGCTCATGCACAAAGTATCTTTCTTGTTAAGAAATTACTAGATGGGAATGAAAATATAAAGAAGACTGAAAAATTCTGGTACACAGACATTCAAAAATGTAGTGATGGAAAAAGTCATGTATTCGAACTAGAAGGCATTAGAACTAATTCTGAACAATTCTTTCAGGCTGCCTTGTTGCAGTAGTTCATGGGTAATAGTATCCCATCCCTGCTTAAAGTGGGTGGGAAGTGAAAGGGGCAAAGCAGGAAAGCTCACAGATTATTTTCCAAAAAACATGGCAGCAGTTGCATTTAGTATTTGGAACTGCACACCTTGCCCCAGAAAGCTAATCCTCTGTTGAACAGATGTTAGGCCAGATCTGCCCATTCTGACCTGAATCATCCTGATTTATAGCTAAGAAGCTAACCAGATATTCTTAGAGTAAAAGAAATTGATGCTCACCTTCAACAGAATAATATCTATCTCTGAATATTTCATACCATTTACCAGCACAGGTATCAGCCTACAAAGTAATATTGATACATGTCAAAATAACACATAAAAAAGCAAGCCAGTTTTCAGTTACCTGGACCGTAATTTTGGTTGTAACCCTCATTTCCCCAACAAAAGTTAAAAACCTTAGCCTGAAAACAAAAGCTAGAACCTAAACCAAGCTCCATGTCATAAGGCTCATGAATACTTTGTAATCTGAAAAAGTGTTAATTTCAAATTACAAACTTTCAAGTAGTGGTAGCCAGATGGCATAACTGAGTTTTAAACTTTAAAAAACAAATAGTCTTCCATATGATGAATTTATCCTGAAGCACCTTTCAGAAATTAAGTCTAAAGGCCTTCAGTAAGAATTCAAATTCCCATAATATGCATAATAAACAAATCGGCTCTCACCAATATTACTTGTCATTTTATCTACTTGTGGCTGAAGACTCTACCTCACTACTCAAAGATGGAAGCCTCTCACATTAAGCCTCCTACCCTTTTGTGATTCCTTCAGTAAGACAAGTGCCCAGCATTGCAGAGATCTTGACTAATATGTATTAGAATTTACTTCATTATGAAACTGGTTATGGCTATGGGACTCCAACTGTACAGATGTATAGCTAAAAAAGTAAATTATTTGACATAAAAACACATTGTCCACAAAGAACCAAATCCATAGAAATATGTATTACAAGCCAAATAAAGCTAATAATGACCATGGACTGAGCCAGCACCAGTGACAGATTCAATCCCTCTAAATTCTGCAGCTGAGGAGTATTGTTTTTGAAGGTGCGAGGCCAGCAATAATATTCATGTATTGCATGCCACATTACCTTCTGAACTTTGAATGAAGTAATAGTGAGTATACACATTATCACGAATTCATTGTCATTTCTGCAGCATACTTCATGAAGTATGCAGGAGCTATGTATTTTATAAGAAAGCCTACAGGAGCAAAATGGAACGAGTTGTTAGATACCACATGAACAGGTTTTTAGAAGATCTTTTCCCACTTAATTTAATGTAAAAAAATTTTAAGATTATCATCAAGTATTGACAAACTTATACAGCTGCCTAATCAAACAGGACACATCAAAAAATAAGTTGCTCTCAACAAACATGACATTCAGAAAGATCATGAAAGAAATGCAATGTTACTCTTACTTTTTTCCTAGAAATTTAAAAGTTTTTTTTTTAAATTAAAAAATAGTGTGACACTGTTGCAGTGTCATTGTTCATCTAGGCCAAAAGAGGTTTAACACCACTAGATATTAACTAGTGGTTAGTAACAACTGTTATTCTCAGTATAAACATGATGTGTGTTAGAAGGGTGTGTGCAGACTCAAAAATTGTGCTATCATTCTTTTGTCTTTTGAGATACAAGAGCAGGAATTCAGTAAAGCCATTTTAAAACTTAAAAATAATTTCTCGTAACATTGGTGCTCCTGTGTTCAACTCCTATTCCTCCAATGCTACGGTAGGTGTTTTAAACAATTAGAGAATAGATAATTGAGATTATGAAAACTGAAATTGTGCTGATTTTTTGCAATAGCTTCACATCTATAATGCTCGTTTTTCCTGAGAAGAACGCGTCTCGTTTGTCTGTGATTCTGTTCTTCCACTCAAGATCTTGAGATCTGCCCCACTAATTTAAAAAACATCTTCCATACATACAGAAAAAAGTACCCGTTTACTGGGAACATGAAGAATTAATTTCCTATTGCAAAAGACTTCAGATCAAACTGGAAAAAAGTTATAAGCACTGTTGCAGACATGCAGATGTTTAAGTCATATTCATTCCCATTTCATCAGAGATCTACATTTTGAGGCACAGGATAACTTCTTGAAACTTACAAAAATAAGGTTTTGAAACTTAAACTACTATCAGGCTGCAGAAGTATGAAGGAACACATTGTACATGCTTTCTTCAAGTTTAAAATTGATTCCTAAATCCAAGTGATGTCATGCTGTTTTGTTACGTCCTTTATAAAATGGGGAACCCTTTGTATGATTATGCACAAAGAAGCGTTGCACAGAGGTGCCTACATCAGCAGTAGTCAAGACAACAAGTTCATGGTACACCAGATATTATAGGTAATGCCACATGGAGATGTTTGAGCTTAATTGCATGTTAGCACATCTTTGCATCCATGTGAAGCTTAACAGTCTGTTAAGCTTGAGGTAGAGCACCACAGTGACAGTTTATGTTGCTTCTGGAGGTCACTAGATTTGAAACCCTCAGAAGGCTTTTCAATGAACTCTGTGCTACAGACATTTTTATGTACAAGAACTAGCTACAGGAAAATTCTTCCAAGCATACTGCAAGCTAGATACAGTCTCTGTAAGAGTAATCAGGAAGAAGTTAACTGAAATTTAAGATGACTACTTCAAAATAAATAGGACTTGTAATTCTTAATACTTACTTAGTAAGATGCCGACATAATACATCTTTACAAATTGGTTGTTCAGCCAAAGTCAGCCAAAACTCACATGCCTCCAAAGCCACATTTTCATCTTGGTCCTGGGTCCTTTGAAGCATGTACTACACAATAAAACAAGTCACTTGTATAAGATGGAATTGTCCAGAAGAAGCTACCAGCATTGCAAAGTGCGTTCGCAAACCACAGAAATTTGGTTTCTTTGGGGTGAGGGGAAGAAACTGACCGCTTAAGGCTATCATGAGAGTAAGTTGAGAGACTTTTTTCTTAATGCCAGATGAATTGGATTCTAAATTTTGTCATTGCTTAAGTAAGAACATTATTACCAAGAAACTGCAGAGACCAGGATAATAAACAGTAGTTTCCTGTGAATAGATTTTTTAAAATTTTTGACTCCCCCGTTGCACTTTTGAATAAAAAAGTACAACCATACCCTTAGTAGGATGGAAATGCCTTTTATTTCCAGTACCATAAAAGAGCTTCCCTTCCAAATCTTCATTACCTGACAGGATGTAATTAAGTAGAACCCATAACAAACAAAAAAAGTCTCACATTTTTCTAGCATGAATGGTAATTCAGAGATTCAGTATCAAATCTTTAAGATTGCTATTAAAATTTAATTCTCCTTCAACCAAAAATAATCAAATACCTGCATAAACAAAAAGCCAAAGTAGACCACTGCTACATCAGCTTCTTATACACAACTCCCAAAACAATTTACAGAAGACTCTTGCAACTTCCAAAATAGCAATTTCTACATTCTTCCATGCCAGCCCTTATTTCTGAAACAGTTGGTTCTTCCATTCATTTTAGAAAATCTCACGAAAGTCCATGCAGCTACCTTTCCTCATACAAAGAAAAATCCCTCTTCAGTTGCTTCAGAATACCATTTTATTCTCAAAATTAAACATAATGGGGGACCTTTATTACCCTTATGCATTTCAGCGATGCAAGACTTGCCATGAACAGCACCCCTTCCAACAGAATTACACTAAATCACAAGCTTTTCCTAAAGGTTCACTATTCTCATTAAGAACTCAGTTAACAGAAATACTGCTCTATTCCAAGTTGTCAGCAGACTGCAGCATGGGAAAGTTGGAAAATGTCCTATTCATTGCAAGCAAGGCTTCCTTAATGTACTTTAAGCTAAGAGATTTGGCACTTGTGCCCAGAGGGCTTGAAAATCCACTATTTTGTTGTGGATTTATTTGTCAGAAAGACAAAAACATAATGACAAAAAGTAATCTGTTTGAAGACGCCCCTCACACTGTCATTTCCTCTTTAAGTATTTATTTTAAGTATTATCCTATATGTTCCATGAAGTTATATAGCACTATAAAAGGCTATTTAAACTCAGTAGTGTAAAATAGCCATATACACAGCCTGGAAAACCATAGCAAGTACAGTAACCCTAGTAACAACACAAAATATGGGAAGGGATTTGAAGGCTTTTAAAAAATATTATCATGCCAAATTTTAGTCAATACTTTTAATGATAAGCCTGACTTTAGGCAATGCAAATAGTTACTTTGTCACTATAAATTGAAAAATAGCAAAGGGAGATTATTCAGTACAATTTTGTGTAATCTGTAACAAACAATGTTGTGTTAGTCATGTTAAGTCAAACCATCAAGAAAAGAATAGTGGGATACAAAAAATATGAAGAACAGATCCTTTGAGCACTAGATTTTTAACATGATCTTCTCACTTGGGCTCGAGCAATGCCTGGCTGCTCCATCATGTAGCTCATCCTAGTCATTTCAGGATCAATTAACTTAAGAATAAACAACTGCCATATGCATTGCTGTCAAACACAATGTCAAGTTGTCAATTAGCTGAGAAGAAAGGTTTGCAATCTTCATCTTGAAAGAAGAGAATAGGCAAGTGCAAGAGTAACATACCTGTTCTGATGAACGCTTTTTGTTATTATTTCTGCTACTCCAATCAAGTTTTTCAGCATGCGAAGTGGGAAATGAGACTCACCTCAACTATACTAATCATATGAGGAAGCAAGCGATCCATTCGAACTTCCAGTAACATTACCAGAGCACGGCAAACATTTTTGCGTACTTCAGGCTCCTCATCACCAGCCAGTGCAAAAAGATTCTGTTGGAAAGCAGTACCAGTTGAAAAGCCTCAGTTCATCTAATTCAACTTATATTTGAATTGACATTACTGGAAAACTATGTGTAAGTGCAAACATGTACTTCTGTATTTTCCCACCCCACACCTCAGAATACCATTTTATTTCTCAAAGACACATGGTTTAGCAAATGAACTCTTTATACACTCTGTGTATTGTACACATAACCAAAACACTGTGTAATATTAGCACTGGCACAATAACAGTATTTCCTGGATTTTTTTTCTCCTAAACATAAATGAAATTCCAAAGCCAGAAAACTCCATCAGTACCTAACAGCAGCAAACCAAATACTCTAGATAACCCAAAAATACCACCCTTCTAATCTATGTTCAATAGCAGTATTCAGAGAGATCCAGACAGATTCAGTGATATGATGATTCCATCACAAGTAAGTGACAGACTGCTGCCACTACTTTTATACCCTCATGCACATCCTGGTTTTAGCTGAGGTAGAGTTAATTTTCTTCCTAATAGCTGGTATAGCGCTGTGTTTCACATTTAGT
Source organism: Phaethon lepturus (assembly GCF_000687285.1). Classification (NCBI taxonomy): domain Eukaryota; kingdom Metazoa; phylum Chordata; class Aves; order Phaethontiformes; family Phaethontidae; genus Phaethon; species Phaethon lepturus. Next base: position 25,786 of record NW_010541134.1, on the reverse strand, counting down.
GTGAGAATAATGTTGATAATTGGGTCTAGTTGTTGCGAAGTAGAGTTGTAGTGCTTATACTCAGCCAAGGACTTTTCAGGTCCCCATTCTCTGCCAGCGGGGAGGTGCACAAGAAGCTGGGAGGGGGCACAGCCAGGACAGCTGACCCAGATTGGCCAACAGGATATTCCCCACCATGTAACCTCACACTCAGTAGGTAAACTGGAGTTGGCTGGGGAGGTGGGAACCACTGCTCAGGATGGGCTATTGATCACCAGGTGGTGAGCAATTGTTGCGTTGTGCATCACTTCCCTTTGTATATTCCTTTATCAGGAATACTGTAATTTTCTCTTTCTTTACTGTCCTATTAAGCTGTTTTCCTCTCAACCTGCAGGGTTTTTTTCATGGGGGATTGAGGGGGGCAGTATTCAGAGTGATGGCATCTGTCTTCCCAAGAAACTGTTATGCATGATTGAGCCCTGCTTTTCTGGAGATGGCTGAACACCTGCCTGCTGTTGGGAAGTGGTGAATGAATTCCTTGTTTTACTTTGCTTGCATGTGCAGCTTTGGTTTTCCCTATTAAACTGTTTTTATCTCAACCCACGAGTTTTCTCACTTTTACCCTTCTGATTCTCTCCCCCATCCCACCTGCAGGGGGTGGTGAGCAAGCGGCTGTGTGGTGCTTAGTTGCCAGCTGGGGCTAAACCATGACAATACAACAAGAGCTTCCACTACTTATGAGGAGGAAGTATCTTTCAAAATATTTTTTTGGGGCATGGAGAGAGCTTAAACTAACCAGCTCTGAGCACAAGCACACACAATGAACTCCAATCCATGGGGACTGAAGCTAAGGACAACCAGAAATGGGGAGTTCGGGAGTAGAGGGAGTTGTAAAACATAATTCAAAACTCTTGATAAATAAGATACGTAATTTGACTTAAGCCCCCAAAAAAGAATGCGCACCCACCTCAATAAAAGAATCTATGTGCAACATAAGAGCTTGAGTTCTGCTGATGATAAATTGATTGACGCATGCAACAGCATGAGACCTACAAATGGAACAGTTAAAATACACATTTTTCATGAGCTAAAAACATTTTCTAAATTGTACATAGGCAACAAAAACATTAGGAAGCAAATGATGTTTTTCAAACATCTTCTAGAGGCAAGAGGGAACAAATCTGCACTCTGTAGTATTACAAAGCAAAATTACTAAACCACATTTTAAGTACCACCTCATACTCTGATATATCTAATAAATATTTAAAAATAAAGTATTCAGTAAATAAAGAGAGCAGGATGACTACACCTGGCATATTTGTTCAAACAGTATGTAAGGATAGTCTTTGAGTATATTATGATTATTGATCTTCTCAGATTTTAACAATTCCATACAAGTCAATATGGTGAAATTCTGGCATGCCCTTCTTCATTTTTAAGTATCCAACTGCCTTTGCAATATTTTTAGTATTTAGTGAGGCCAATATATGTCAACAATATAGCTGTAGCTTAGAACAAACACACACTTGTGGTAGGATACATACTAAAACACCTATGGTAGAAACATACTAAGAAATGAAGCATTGGTTCTTCTATTCCATTTCATGCAAAGCCATTACTTACAGGTCTTTTTCATTCTAAGAGATACAAAAGTCAAATTCCTTAAGTAAAGGCACAAGGCAAAACCACCTGTAAAAGCCTTTGAAGATCCATTAAAGTATTTTTACTAGTTTAACTCCAAACTGCTATTCTGTTCAGACATTTCTTGGAAGGCTATCTCATAAGGCATTGTTCAAAAATTGCCTCTTGGCAAATTTAAATGCAAGGTCTTTTTCTGACACTACTAATAGTTTTCATACTCCAGCACTATGTACAGAAACCAGGCTTGGGTCAGCAGGTGGCTTGTTTTAAACTTGAAACTGGTTTAACAGTCTCAAAGCCACAAACATTGCAGCATAGGAAGAGTGAAAGACTTTATGATGTGGTAAGAAGAAAAGCCTGTTTTTCTCCATCTCTCCCAGCTCCAGAGAAGTATTAAGTTTATCTTCCCACAAAGGTAAGTTCATGCTTTGTTACATATTTTTCTTAGTGTGCACCTATTTTACATGAGTTTCTAAATCTTATTTGAATCCCACCATGATATATTCCAAGTTATATTCTTCCTTTTAGTCTTCACCATCTACTACTGTTGTCAGTAAAGAACTGCCACCTCCAATTTGTAGAATCTTTCAGTATGTTTTTCAAACAGGAATTAAAAAACACATTTCACAGAATCACAGAATGGAAGGGATCTCTGGAGGTCATCTGGTCCAACACCTCTGCTCAAGCAGGGCCACTTACAGCTAGTTGCACAGGACCATGTCCAGGCAGCTTTTGGTTATCTCAAAGGATGGTGAGTCCATACCTCTGTGGGCAACCTGTGACAGTGCTCAATCACTCTCACAGTAAAAAAAACCCCAAAACAACAAACCACAACTTTTCCTGATGTTCAGAGGGAACCTGCCGTGTTTCAGTTTGTGCCCATTGCCTCTAGTTCTGTCACTAGGCAGCACTGGAAAGAGCCTGGCCATGTCTTTTTTGCTCCCTCCTTTCAGGTATTTACATCCATTGATGAGCTCCCTCAGTCCCAGTTGTCTCAGCATTTCCTCATAGGAGAGATGCTCCAGACCCTTCATCTTCATGGTCCTTTGCTGGACTCTCTCCAGTATGTCCATGTCTCTCTTGCACTAGACAGCCCAGAATTAGACACAATACTCCAGGTGTGCCTCACATGGAAGACAAGGGGAAGGGTCACCTCCCTTAACCAGCTGGCAACACTCCAGCCCATGATACCATTAGCATTCTTTGTGGCAGGGGCACACTGTTAGCTCATTTTAGGGTAAAAGCTACTGTTCTTCATAATTAATATTAACAGTAACAATTTAATGCTGGAATTTTTCTTCTATCCTGTACTTCTGTTACTTTGGAGTTTAAGAGAGTTTTACAGTGAAAAGATGACGAATCCATTTAATTTGATTCAGCTGAAAGAGAAAGTTTCTAAGTTTTGGAACAGTTAGAGCAGAAAAAAATTTTCTGCAAGAATTCAAAAACTATTGTCAGCAAAAGAATTTTGACTCTCCCATTGCTGAAGTGATTACAAAATGAATGCAAACTTGTTCTTTCTAATCAGGATAGTAAGTTCTATCCACAGCACTGAATTTTTCATAATTGTAAGCAAATACTTAAAAGAAAGTTTCATTTTCAGAATCATAGTCTGATTGTACATTTGGAAGATGTATGAAGAGGTGAGATTGTTGTATTAACTAAGCAGACAAACACGGAAATTACTGATGCATGGAATTTCTGTGGATCTCTGCAGGATCATTTAAAAAAGCATGTTTTTAAACAGTTCTATAAAATAGCAACCTTGCTGCTCATGTAATTAAAATTTTAACAGGTAACTGTACTGCAGCACGTAAACCTACCTTATTTTTGGACTGCTGTGCTTGAAGAACTGCAAGAACTTAGGTATCATGATATTGAGTGGTCGGTCTAATACATCACTATCCAAAATTTCAGCAGAATCTTCACATATTTTCTGAAGAGCGCCAAAAGCACCCTGTTTAAAAAAATAAAATCTTCTTTCACATTCTGAAGAAAGCAAAATCCCAGGTTTTGTACAGAACAGGTATTTTAGCACAACACAGTAAATGTAGCTGTTTAGCACAGTACATGCAGCTAACTAAATATGGAGTTAAAATGAAACATTGTTATGGGCTTTTTATTTAGGTACTTTATACCAGCATCTGCAAGCTCTCAAGCTCAGTGAGTCAGTAATGGATAAGTGGTAATTTTAATTTTAGTATTTACTGCTCATCTAGTCAATCATGTTTTTAAAAATCCTTAAAAGCTAGTTGTTATCTGAGAAAGAAATGTCCAGGTGCAGAAGAATCCAATTTAATTACATATATAATTGTACTTCCTTTCCTTGTTTGTTATGTGGCAAAATGGTCAATTTGAGTTTCATTTTCAAGTTTTTTTTCTTTTTCCTGAGAAAGCAGCACTAACACACTACATAGCAGCATTGCATCTTGGAGCATTATCCTATCTCTGAGGATTATTTTATACAAAATGCTTTACACTTTCATGGAGACAGTATCAAGTAATTAAAAATTGTGTGATCATAGATATTTATTTTTTCAAATCAGACAAGGCTTTTTTTCTCCTCATAGTTTAAAACAGTTAAGTTGGTATTTATTTATTTTCCTTCACACACACCGAACAAAGCAGTTAATTTCACCCTGATACAGCAATGACAGATTGCTTTTCCAAATGAAGTTACAAAAAGAAGGAACATTACTTTTAAGTAAGAGAAAATTCAGGATCAGCTTGATGATGCTTAAAAAATTAGGCATCACAGCGTAGTAACTCCAGGACACTTCTCAGTTGAGATGCTACGACTACCCACCTGCAGTCTTATTCTGCTTTTGTGCAAAGAAAACAAATTTGTTTGAATGAACAGTAAGAACATGGAATGCAGGTAGAAGAAAAAGTATCAAATTTGAGCCACTGTTCTGAGAAGAATATATGTGCATGTATACACACACAATACTACATGTGTAGTGTCTATGAAGAGAGATAAAAATAATCAAATTCAGATTATAGTCTATTTTCTGTCAGTCTCCTTACCTCACAGGTATTGTAATCTTCAGAATCCAACAGGCTGCAAAGCTTTGGTAAGAGTTCAGGCCAATTCTGTAATTCCCCTTTTGAGGCAATTGTTGTTATCAGAATGCCTAAAGGAATCAAAGGGATGAAGGAAATCGTCAGATCTCATTTCCTTCACACCATTCATACAAATTTTTCTCATTTTTCTCGTCTCAAAGATCTAAGGAGTTAAGAAATTTCTTGTTTTGTTAAGAACTGGCATGCATAAAAAGATGTACATTTAATTACAAATGTTATTTGAAGGTCTTTGAAATGCAAAGGTGGGTTGTTCCTTCCTGCTATCATGAAGGGCTCAGGTGTGAGAAATCAAGCACAAAGTAACTCCAGTTAAGGAAATAATCCTGCCCAAACACTGCAGGGCAACTTTGGCTCTAAGTTTACTAAACACCGTACAAATCTTGACCTCCAGTAAATATAGAGTATCCACCTCAAGTCACCTCTTCTTATATTATGATACAAAAGCATGAATGTGGGAATCTGTCATTCAATAAACTTACAACCGAGTTGTTAAGTTATGTGTTCACAACTTTAAGGTGTTTACACAAAACATTAAGAACGCATTCTAAGACTAAGATACCTACTAAGAGCTTGCACACTATGGCAGGTCATCCAGTGATCAGATGTAGGGGTTGGCTGATTGAGATCCAGCAAACAGATTGGTCAGCCCAAAGAGTCACTAATTCTGTTTCCAGCACATACAGAAATCCCAGGAAAAACTAATTAGGTGACAGGAACAAGGAAGGCTGCTTATAAACTAGGACTGACGGTATATGAGTCCATTTTGCCTCAAGACAAAATGAAACAGGTAGCATAATCTGTTATGCTACTAACAGTTACTTCTAATGAGTATGAACACAGAAGAACTTGATACCACTACAACTAGTCATGACCCAAGCAACAACTGATGAAAAAAGCTTTCCTAAGCTTTTTCATTGAGCTAGTCACAATGTATCATTTTTCTTTGGAATAAAAATGTTAAAATTCCTGTTAAATACACAAGAATACAGGACAACATTACAGACCAAAGGACATTCTGGACAAGACACACAGTAACTAAAAGATATTTTGCATCATGTTTCCTTTGATGCAATAGGCTGGAGAACCCACAAAGACAAAAGGCAAAATTGAAGACAGAGGTAAAACACAATTTTACAGCTCCAGAAGTAGTTTGTATCCAGTTATCTTCATAACTGCAACTGAATAGAAAAGATTCCCCAAAGCCTATGGAGATCTATGGAGTCTTAAAGACTGCCTTTCTCCTGAATGTTATGGTCCTGCAAAGAACATCAGATGCATTAATAAAAAATATTATTTTACTGTTGCTGGATCTTAATGATCCACTTTTTGAAATTAAACTGAACTTCACAAAAAGAATAAAATAAATTAATTTTCTTGCCTCCTAGTCAAAGTACTTAAAATGCAAAATTGTCTCCTCAACTTAGATCTGGCACAGGTTTGTTTGTAGACTTAACACAAGTTCAGAAACAAACATTAAGAAGGAAATTCCTGGAACTCCTCTGGACTAATATGTGACAGAAGTTATATTATAAATCTCAAAGGGGTAGGTAAAGACTTGGCTGAAGATCTTTTTAAGGTCCTAGAAGTGGTTTCAGAGGATGGCAAATGGTCTGGCTATACTTGTAGTATGTGTAAGCTTTCACAGCTGGAGGAAAACCTATTTCAAAACTACCTTAAATGTTCTTCCAAAATGCTTATCCCAGACAGCAACAAGATAACCTAGAAGGTAGTACTTCCAGATGCATAGGCAAGAATTGACCTGAGGCCGCTGCCCCTTGCAACAGAGATGTATGCAGTTCAGACCACACACGTCACTGCGAACTTTCCGTGCAAGTCTGTACAGAAGAAGCCACCTTGCTAGTGTTTTTGAACTGAAAGAGAGACACTTTACTGGGGACAAAAAAATAACAACATCAGACTATCAGGAACTTAGAAGCAACAGATATAGCATTTGAAGCTTTGCAAAAGGTTTTAAGAACAAGAAGGAAACAGACACATAAAATTAAGTTTTAGGCACTTATGTTCATGTTAAAAGGAATCTTCATAGGCTTCTAATGAGCTTCATCTTCTTTCAAATGTGAATTTTCTCCCACCCACCTGCTGCTTTATTTGGCCAGCACGGAACAGAAGACAGAGATTAGCCTTTGTGGCTTTCTCTGCCACACTTCAGACATAGAAATATGGACATTAGAAGAATAATCAAAGTAAAGAAATAATCAGTTTAGTAGCTTGACAGCTTTTTGACAGGTTTGGGATAGAGCTGCCAGTTAAAACAGGCACTTGCTTCTGACCAACATACTAAGCTGCAGTGTTAGAAATCTGAAACAGAAAGTCTTTATAAAGATGATTTTTGATTTGGAATAAGCTTCAAAACAGTATTACATAAACTGTTGATATCTCACTTTGCAAATGTAAAACCTAATGAATGTAGCAGCTGCACTAATTGAGCAGTACACATACAAGAGAACAAACTCTGGAGGGATGTCAGAAATTGTTAGAAACATAAGGGTAGTTGTCATGACAGCATCATTTATATCACTGTTTCAATTACAAGCAACTCCAGTTTATAACACCAATTCTACAATAAAAAAACTGAACACAGAAAAAGCAGCTATGCTTCAGTACTCTCATGCCAATAACAGGACAGGGGGAAGGCTGGGTGTTTTAGGGTGGCCTTTTGCCTCCGTATCTCCTAAAGTTGATTTCTGAACACCTTGATTCTAAAAAGCTGGACTTCATAACAAAATTCCCCATTATAGGGCAATCACTAGCTTGCACATTCCTTCTGCTGTGAAGCTCTCTAGTTCCGCTGCTACTCAAACACTCAAACTATTTCCCCAGACTGTGTACTGGGTTTGCATGGCACGGTTTTGGTAGCAGGGGGGCTGCAGGGGTGGCTTCTGTGAGAAGCTGCTAGATGCTTCCCCTTTGTCTGACAGTGCCAAGGCCAGCTGGCTCTGGGATGGACCTGCGGCTGGCCAAGGCCAAGCCCATCAGCAATTGTGGTAGCACCTCTGTTATTACATATTTAAGAAGGGGAAAAAACCCTGCACAACTGCACACAGAAGAGAAGTGAGAACATGTGAGAGCAACAACTCTGCAGACACTAGGGTTAGTGAAGAAGGAGGGGCAGGAGGTGCTCCAGGTACCAGAAGCAGAGATGCCCCTGCAGCCTGTGGTGAAGGCCAGTGAGGCAGGCTGTGCTCCCGCAGCCCACAGAGCTCCATGGTGGAGCAGGTCCTGAAGGAGGTTGTGTCCCTGTGGGAAGCCTGCATTGGAGCAAGCTCCTGGCAGGACCTGTGGAGAGAGGAGCCCATGTTGTAGCAGGTTTGCTGGCAGGACTTGTGACCCCGCAGGGGACACACACTGGAGCAGCCTGTTCCTGAAGGACTGCACCACATGGAAAGGGTCCCAAGCTGGAGCAGTTCATTAAGGACTGCAGCCTGTGGGAAGAACTCATGTTGGAGAAGTTTGTGGGAGACAGTCCTCCACAGGAGGTACCCCTTGCTGGAGCAGAGGAAGACTATGAGGAGGAAGGAGCAGGAGAAACATGCAGTAAACTGACTACAACCCCCACTCTTCATCCCACTGCACTGCTCAGGGGGAGGAGGTAGAGAAAATTGGGATTGAAGTTGAGCCTGGGAAGAAGGAAAGGGTGGGGGGGAAAGGTATTTTAAGATTTGTGTTTACTTCTCGTTATCCTACTCTGATTTTTTGGTAATAAATTAATTTTCCCCAAGTTGAGTCTGGTTTACCTGTGACAGTAACTGCTGAATAGCTCAGGGGGAGGAGGTAGAGAAAATTGGGATTGAAGTTGAGCCTGGGAAGAAGGAAAGGGTGGGGGGGAAAGGTATTTTAAGATTTGTGTTTACTTCTCGTTATCCTACTCTGATTTTTTGGTAATAAATTAATTTTCCCCAAGTTGAGTCTGGTTTACCTGTGACAGTAACTGCTGAATAATCTCTCCCTGTCCTCATCTTGACCCACAAGCTTTTAATTACATTTTCTCTCCCCTGTCCAGCTGAGGGGCTTTGATAGGCACCTGGCATCCAGCCAGGGTCAACCCACCACAGCTTCCTTTCAAGCAGGAACTACACTAACATCCTGCCCAGACTAGAATCCTCAAGAAAGTTTTAAGAGCAGTTACAGATACTTCCTCAATAGATGTATTATTTCCTTGTAAGTTTGTGGGTACTCAGCACATGCAGTCATCTTTTTTGAACCTGAATCCTTATTTCAACATTAGCCCATAAGGTTTTAAAACCTGTACCACAGTACAGAAGTTCCACAGTTGCTCATTTGGGGATTAAAATAGGGAAAAGCTAAGTAAGGATGCAACAATGTGTAGCTACCATTTGGTGCCAAGTCACAGTTCAACTCTTATTGCCATGCTCATTCTCCTCAGAGGTGACTTCTGAGGATGGGATTAATCAGCTTGCCTCCATCTTGGCCAAAAGGTATCAGCTTTTGTCTGGTTAGCACTAGATACTAGAGACCACAAAGGAGAGTGCATGCTGCATTAAAGCTTCTCTGCTGCTATTTTGATGTACTTGCTCATCTTCCTCAGAATTCCAGAGATCTTATTTGCAATTGGATCTTTAAGTTAACAGTGCTTGAGCTGCAAAGACCCATACACATTTCAGAGTAGCTCTAATTAGCACATGCCAACTCATATGCTAACAAGGCAGCCTAGGTAGCTAGTAATATTTACACCTAGCTAGTACCAAGAGACCAGTGGGTACCAGACCAACCTCACTGTTAAGACAGAAGGCTACATAGATCCAACATTTGATTACTTCAAACAGCAGGTTGCAAAGCATGCACTAAATAGCAACTCTTACACAAGCATACAGTTCATCAGTTGCTACTCATCTTCAGAATTCACACATGCTTGAATAACCCCTGCAAGGATCACTTAAAGCTGAACAGTAATTGAGCTACTAATCCACAAACGATTCATACGAGGAGAAACCAAAGAATAACTACTTGAAAACAAACACCACCACCCCCAACAACCCTAAGACAGCAATTCAAATGGAGATGGAATATATTCTTTAGTCAGCTCCGTTGTACTCCATTGACAACTCCTATGAGCAAACAAGCAAGCGTGACTTCTACAACCTGAAATCACAATGTACCCTGCCACTCAAAGACTTGTTTCTACTGTCATTAAGAAAATGGAACATTAATAAAATTCATAGTAAAGCAGCTTCACAAGCAACAAGACAGCAGGAAAAAGCTAAGAGATGAGAATTTTTCTCTAGTCCATAACCCATTTGTCTGGAGAAGGAATCCTATAGAAAAAGCAAAGGATTCTAGAGGAGTAGTAACTGGTAGATTATTTTATACGAGGAGTCAGCTGACACAAGCTGAATTTCTTTCTGAACTGACACCCACCTCCATTTTCTCTGCTGTACTCAAATGTATATTTATTTTACTTTTTTCTAGTTTTGAGTGGACAAGGAAAATTACAATCATCGTAGTAATTGGAGGAAATTGTATTCTCAAAAAGCAGACAGAAAAAGCAACTTTACCTAGAAAGAAGTAAAAATAATGCAATTATGCATATTTTATGGAAGAGGAGTACTAAAACAAGGTATCTACAAAATCAGAAACTTCTCACTGGAACTAGATGATCTTTAAGGTCCCTTCCAACCCAAACCATTCTATGATTCTATGATGTTCTGTACACAACACTATTTACTGCCTTCTGACAGAAGCTATTTAAAAACAGAAACTCATTATGTGAATCTGTTATGCATGGTATGATGATTCCCTGAAGGGATATGTATGTGTGTGCATAAGAGGGGGGAAGGCACAAGAAATCAGCTAACAGAAGTGTTTCATTGATGCAAGCAGAGTACTGAAATAGTTCTGAAGTCAGACCTTTACCTTGCTCCTGTTTTTAGGTATAGAAATTGGCAGCAAGCTCAATTTTAGTAGATTCAAATAAACTTATGTTCAGTTGCATTTCAAGAGATTATGAACGGAATTGCCAAGTCAGTTCTAAGAGAATAGGAAGCAAGAGTAAATGTGACTTTTGTATATTCACACTAAAGATAAAATATCAACATTAAAACATGGTGAGGTTGTGACAATTATCAGAAGCAAACAGTTTTAGGAGTTCAGCAACTCTTTACATCACTAGAGCAGCTCTCACCCATATCAGTAACATTTTTAGTATGAAGACGACAGCCGTAAGAGCAAACTTACCTACAGTAGCTCTAATTAAAGGGGAGGAATCACCAATGTTGTTCAAACATTCACTTTTAATGAAGTCAGTTACACCATTGGGAAAGTTCTGAAAATGTGCTTTTACATTATTCTTCAAGATGAGGCCACTCAAGGAACGTGTCGGTTCATCTGCAACAGAAAATAATTACAGTCAGCCTTCAACCAGCTTATAGGAATAAGGCAGATTTCCAGAACAATGCAACAGCAAGGTTTATATAGAGATATTAATCTTACTTTCCTTATCTCTCCTTCCAACAACACTCATCAACCAATGTAGCAAAGCTTTTCAGGTTCAGAGTTTACTATTTCTGTTATTCAAACTCAGAATATCAGTATAACAAATTTTACATTTTAAAAGAAAGCTTTGTATAGAGATATAGGCAAGGAATAGATCTGAAGTCACAGGATATAGGAGACTCACGACAGACATTGGTCAGCCAAAGACATTCAGACATTCTGATTATACTCATTGGCTTGCTGCAACGCTGATACTGTAAGAAATTGATGACAAACTTGCTTTCACCTTGGTAAGATACAGAAGTGATGTAGGGATATGCAGTAAATACTCGACCCCCTACTGCCATAGTAGTAGTGTTCAATTTTTCTACAAAATAAGGTATTGTAATCCCTTCCAATTGTGGGTGTTTTATTATCTATTAAATTAATAATTAGAGGTAAAAGGGAAAAAAGTCTTTAAACAATATTAAAAGTGTTACATAGTGTGAACCCTAAGAAAAAAACAACCAGAATTGACCTGAACTGAGTAAGAATTTAAGTTTAGGCAACAGTGAGTTCTTTTCACTGAGCTCTTTTTGCCTGCAAATTTCTCCAAAAATACTAAGACAAGAGAAGGAATGGAAAGAGAACAGCCTAGATTTTTCATTTATATTGGAGCAGACTCATGTTTGGTTCTTCAGCTGAGGGCATGAATAACTTGGTATTACTTCTGAAATATGCTGAAAGTGAGGTCTGGATGTTCTACATAGAAAGGATTAGTTTACGGTGTAAGAAAATTTGAATTTACACTTTACAGCAATCCTAATCAGCACAGGAAATTCATTTTAATTAGCATTTTAGCCACTTGTTTGAACTTTTTTATATGAAGCCCTGATCTGGGTAAGAAATAAGGGCGTTCAAAGCTCTTTGTGCCAGGAATTAGTTTACACATGGATCTACTCCAAGGCCTTCAAAACTATTGACATCCCAACAGAAATAAGGATAAGCAAAATAAGAGAAACCACTTTCAAATATAAAGTACTTTCAAACTAAAGTGACTGCATTACAGCACAAAGTCCCTCAGTACACCCATGATGTCTGACTGACAAACTTTAAAGATAGTTTCTATTGTGATCTGTGCTAGTTAGAACAGAAACAGCACTTTTCAGAACAGGCGAGGGGTTTGCTTGGCTGATCAGAAATTAAAATTCATTTTAATCAACTGATTTTGAGTGTCAAAACCAGATTGCCATCATATACTTTCTAATCTTGTTTTTATGTTCATTTTTCAGTTCTCCTAAAGAAGCATTATTCATGCTCCATAACTATAGATGATTTACAAGCAAACATATCCTCTACATAGAATTCACTAACTTTATAAACCAGGAGCCACCCTATGCATACATATTTGAAACAATTCTGTAACTTCACCTACGCTATAGGTTTTAAATACCCACCAACTTCTAAACAATACAAAACTAAGTCATTCCACTTGCACAGCACTGCATTTCAAGGGCCAAAAACTCTTCTCAGAGAATGGACAAGGAGGGAGGGAAGGGGTTATTATTTTGAATAGTAATATTAAAGATTGGATGAGTGGACAAACTTCTCAACCACAGAACTCGGTTGTGAGATTGACAAGTATTACTACTATTATTAGTTGGCAAGTCAAATCAAGTAATTTTGCTTAAAGTTTGGAAGGTATCATTAATAAAGACCAGGTGGAGAATAACCTAAAGAAAGAAGTTTTTATTTCAACTCTTGATCAGTCTCAGGTTTGCCTGAAATACTCTCTGAATTAAAAGTAAAACCTCCAAATCAACTCTTACACCAATATAGTATGTCAAACTCTGCTTTACATAACTGTAATCTGTTGATAGGTACATACACCTCCAAGAAATCCAGTCCTCTGTAAATGATTATTAAGATTTAAAGTTGTGCCTGGCAAGGAAGGAAACCAAACAAGTCTTCCTGTAATTTCCACATGACTTAAAACCCTTGCAAGCCACAATAAACCATCATTGTCAGCAGCCAGTTAGACACAGAATACAATAGTTACTCATTCTGTATTAGCCAGCAGTAGCTTTTTGGGGTGAAAGAAGTCAGAGTGCCAGCCAAAGTCTGATTAGAATATGGAACATTAGCCACTATTAGTATAAACTCCAGCATGGAAATATTAAACAGTGCATTAAGGAAAAACATTAATCCTTCAGAATGCCTGGCTGCAATTACAAAGGCGACAAGGCAACAGCTTCCATTTAACCAAGCAGAGATACAGATGCTAAGTTCCTTGTGTCAGAAACAGGCAGACTAGCCAGCTGGTTTCAATAAAAATCAAGGTCACATCAAGGTGAAACTTCAGCACCACTTTTTTCTTCATGAGCTATCCTATGGTTATGTATGTAGCAGGATGAAACATCTTAAATCCATTCCTTTAGCCAAGATAACAGAAAGACTATTCTTCACAGTGTTTATCCCAGACCCACAACAAAGATTCCATGGGATTCATAAGTGAAAGTTGCTCCTGTTAAATAAATTCATGAAGCAGAAAAAGAGATCAAAACCAAAAAGTAAAACCCATTATCACCATACCGAGAGGTAACTAGCAGAAATCACAAAGATTGACTTATTGCTAAACAAACATCAACCACTTGAGCTAGAGAGACAAGGATATTTATGGAATCCAGGGTGTTCAACAACTTAACAGTTACACTGTCAGAAGAGAGTAATATAGGTCTGGATGGACTTCTTGCTGTAACACCAAGATTACAGGCAGATGGCCTAAAAGCTGAGTAAAACACTCTTTAGTCTTCATAGGTTCTATGATAAGTTCTGTCAGCCATATGCTTCAGCCATCAAACAAGATTGCAGTCTTGCCTCCTACCTCAGTCAGCCTGGCAGTATAGAGAGTTGACAAGAACATACTGTACAAGAAAAAAGAAAGCAAAGCAGACCTCTGGCATTTGATACCATTGTTGGTGCCAAATCAGTTCATCAGTGGAAGATTCCCCTCTCACATTGCCTGACTTTATAATAAAACCATATCACATAATCATCATTTGATATTGGTAAATTTTCAATTCTGTTGCAAGACAGCAATACTAGTTCCAGGTTTTAATGGTTTACATACAGAAAATGGACACACACCCACATTACAGATATCAATCAGTGCTTTTAAGAACTAGAATGTATCCTAAACCAGCCATATTTCCTCTGATGAGAGTTTGTATGTCATAGTGTGCATATGTGAAAGCAACAAGGGTTTTATAGCTCACCTGCAAGTCCAGGTGAGCATTTGTTTCACCATGCCTTTTCATCCTCTCTTCCTTAGCACATAACTTCCTAGATTGCTAAAAGAACTGACCACATGCTAACAGCACATATGAGACCATGCTGCTCTTACTCTTCCAAGTCATTTGAAATCCATCTTCAGTCTCTTTAGTTTTCAGTTTCTACCTATTACTTCATCAGCTTGCTTTCTTCAGGGAGGGAGGAAAATGAAGGGGAACTGTGAGTGCTTGCCGCTTTGGAGTGCTTAAAGCTCCTGAGATTTAAAGCTTGCCAGTCAGAATTAACTCTGAACAGTAGTATATCTACTGATGCAGAGAATAACATCCATTACTTGATGTAAATGCTTTTTCCTTCGAGATGCCAAAATAAAAGTTAGTACTGTTGAATCTGTATTTGCTTGAACAGCCAGTGTGTGCCACTTCACAGATGAAGCAGATAACCTCACTAGGAAGGAAAGGTGTTGCCCACTCCAGTGCTGCAGGGCTAAGCTGTTATAAGCTGCCTATACTGAGCTGAATGCAAACTGCAGTCGTCATTGGTACTTATGACTCTGTCAGGGCACTGCTGCTCCTGAATACCTTTTGAAGGCAGAAGGCACAAGCTGAGTAAAATCTTCATGTGGTTCTGAAAAGTGAGAATTATGTCATTATAGAAGGAGAATAAAAGTTTAAAATGCTTTGCAAATGCAGTAGCAATGCTTAGCCAGTTATTGATACTAGCATCAAACTGTGGGATCAAGATGTGCCTTTACATGGCTCTTTAGATTGCTTTCAGTAAGTATACTCAATTCTGGAGCTGGCCAAAAACACTATGGGCACTATTATTGGTGGTACTGAAAAATATTTGGGTATTTTCTGGGTTCCAGGCCCTTTTGGCATTAAAGGAAAGGTGCTTTTACTTGCACATGAGAAGTACTAATAGACCTTCTTTTATAAGGCTACATTCAGCTTCATAAGTGTTCAGCTAACCAATTGCATCTGCCCCAGCACTGCAAGATAACAAACACAGCAGAACTGTTATATCATCCTAATGCCTCACAACAAGTCTGTTTTCTGAAAATCTAGAAAGACGTGGTAATGTTGCTTCATAGGAGCCATCATAGTCTAAATCAGACACCAGCACATAGCCTTGTTGAGTAGGAGGCACCATTTTTTCAGGTAGAAGGCACCTCAGAACTGCACTGAATCAAGTACTGCTTGATGGACAGAAGTACCTTTAGAAATCACATCAGTGAAAGTTTCCCTTTCTATTGGAAAATACCACATGTTGATGCTTGATAGTTACATTGTAAGCACAGTTAGATTTGACATGAGAAACAACCAAACATTACTAAGTAAAAGAGCTTGACTTAAAGCATACAAAGAAATACCCCTTGAAGCAGACTATATTCAGCTCATAAGACACACTAAGGAAAGGTTTCAAATAACTGGCTAAATACCTCCAACTTACCCCCCCCCCAAAAAACTTACCCCCCTTAAGAATCAAGGGAAAGCCTGACAACCTCTGTCCCTTCTCTCCACAAGCTACTTAAGAGAAAAATTCCAAGACTCACCCCCAAAATGCTTACAGTGAACAGCACTTTTGAAGAACCTAAACCAATATGATTAAGTACATGAAGGTACTAGGCTAGTCAACAGGCCAAAACACTCCAAAGCTGCCTGGGAGGACTCCCAGCAAGGTACAGCGCATGGACCTGCTTCTAGCGTACACAAGGCTCCTCAGGTGGTCACCTTGCAGAAGCCTAGAAACAGGTATCTCCAGGAGTGCACTGGCCTCCTCTGGAGACAGGTGAATTCCCAGGCAGCAGCCCCAGACTCTAGGGTATCTACCCCAAGAGCATTTTGGATGTTGAGGGAAAGCCCATGGCCTGTAGGTCCCCAGGAATTCTCCTAGGCATCTTCTGGAGCGTGTTAGGCTCCTCTGGAGATAGGTGAATTCCCAGGCAGCATCCCTAGACTCCTCCAAGGTTACCTGAGGAGTTTTGGCAACATTAGAGGCTGTTCCATTCCTGTTAGCTCCCTGGGACCTCTTGCAGGTATGTTCAGGAGCATTTTTATTTCTTCTGGACACAAGCAAATTCCCAGGCAGCAGCCCCAGACTCAAAGCAACTACTCAAAGACCATTGTGTATGTTGAGGGGGAAGATTCATGCCCAGTAGCTCTTTGGAAATCTTCTCTATGATCAAGAAGCTTGTTATTTCACTTGCTCTTTTTCAGCATTTTCCTTGTTTTTTAGAGATAATAATGGAGATCCCACACTGATTCTGGATACTTAGAATAAGGAGCTTCAGGAAAGCAATCCTGAAGCATTGAATAACATAATGCAATCCACTGGATAATGTCAAAGTTTCTTTCCAGACTTAAAATAAATAATCTGTTACTTCTCACATGTGGTATATATGCCATACAACTACTTAGGAGAAGCCTTTTCTTTAAATCTGCACTAAAATATCCCTATAGAGGCATATAAAGGAAGAATTAGCAAGCATACAGGGAAAAACCATGGAATTCTTAATGATCTGACAAAATTCATTATCTCATAACTTGGTTTCCCTCAAGATACTTACACACCTCAATTACTTTATGCATTAATTACTAAAACCCAGTCAGGCTTAACTTTTTGTAATTCTTTGTACATCTGAATTTAAGGAAAAAATGTTTTGTTGTTAAGTAGGACACTACATATGTTATGCAGCATTTTAAACTGCAAAGGTACATTTAATCTGACTAACCTCTGAATTGTAATGCAGATTCACTCCTTGACAGTTATTTTAGTATAGTTAATAATGACATAATGCAGGATGATGGTAATGGGGGGTGAGTGGTAGGGGGGCATTTGTTTTAATTATTTTTTTTTAACCACTTTTCTGGATTAATCCTGCTCACAAAAGATACCTTCCTCAAACTGGTAGCTGGAAAATTAATACCTGATCTCACACAGTAGTCTTTTTCTTGCTCAGCTTCAAAGACCTTTCAACACCAACATGCTACAAAAAGTTCACAGTGGAAAGGACTCATGAAAACTGCTGTCCAGGTCAAGTTTAAATTCCAACACTTATCATAAAACATTCACATCAAACACACAAGACCACTTTGGATCCCAGTACCAGTTTATAAAAAGCCATTTCAAATTCTGCTTGCAGGGCTAGATGAATTATTAGTGTCATGACTACCAGAAAATAAATTACCATCTGTGTGGACTTCTGTTGAAACAAAAACTCGGGGGGATGGGAACAGGACCTTCCTCCATGGTAATGGTCCATGTCAAAGTAAGGTACTCGGAATGACTAAGTCATCACATGAACAAGACAGTGACACTGCTCTGTCTTCAACTGGGTTATAAAATTCCAAAGCATTTTGGAAATAAACTTAAAAACCATCCTTAAAGCCTATGACAAAAGTACTAAAGCAGTGTTCTCAATCCCAGCTCATTCACCTTCAGCCTAAAAGTTAAGTCTCAAGTATTCCGACCGTTGACTGCAACAGCCTTACACCAGGCCATGACCAATCCCCTGAGATAATACTCCGAGACCAAAGACTAGAGTTCCCGCATTAGGATAGGGAGAAGAGTCATTCACTAAAACACAGTCCAAGATCAGAATCACAAAGGCTTGTATAGCTGCAAAAGGATAGGTAACTACAGCTATACAGGCCAGCAGAAAGCCACCTGGACCTGTCATGTCCTCTGTCTCTTGTGTAAGAAGGACAAAAGGTAGATCTGAGAAAGGACATGTGTGTTTTGGGAATAAGGATGAACAGTCTGAATCTTAACAAGACTAGATACCATACCAGTAGTTCTGTTCTTTTTTTTACCACATTAGAGACAATCAGGTATGTCAAATCTTACCTAAGAAGTGGTAAGCTTTGACACCACTTCTGTTCTTGCAATTTTGATATAAAACCTCCCACCAACATCAGGCCAAGTAGAATGCCACATTAATTCTAAGCCCATACAAAGAGAGCTTCCCTTTTTTGCTCAGAGGTGTGAAGATGACTGTCAAAGAATGGATACATGCAGAAACATAGCAGGAATAGTCTGCAGAGATTACAAAGTCTCAAGTTAGTTTCTCCTTAGAGTTGGACACAGAAATGCTACCAGAAGGCAACACAGTAGTCCTCCCTGATGCAAGTAAGGCCCTGTCATCTCACAGTGTGCTGATACAATCTTGCATCAACAAATTATGACAAGATTATGACAGAGTCATCACACTCAATGCTCCCAAAATGGCAAATTAAGATTTATGAACACTAAAGAGTATTCTTGGTGAATGACAATGGACAGCCTCTTTTGATAATTTAGTACAAGCCAGATCCACTTCTCATTCACCAAATTCAGGATGCTGTGTGAGATAAAGCATGGTTAAAAATAATAAGAAAACACCAATGAATTCGCAAAGTTGTCCTACAAAAGGACAAGACAGATGAATTAAGAAGAATGCTATTTCTGTCAGTCTATTTTAGATGGGGAAAAAACATTAATTTACAGAAGGTATAAACAAAGCAAGGCTTTGAAACAGACAACTTTGGGAATTTCATCATTCTAGTCCACAAGGTCCAAAACAAACTCAGAACTTCCACTTACAATATGAATTGTCTGTATTATGACACCTAGAGGTTCTTCCTCTGACCTGCCTCATGCTTCAGATGTCTTGGACAACTGCCTCAATGTACCTTAACTAGAGGCTAGAACTGGCCTCAGCAAGACAGCAAGGAGGCTGCAGTTAGGACATCACTTTCTCATATTTTCTTTCAAGGGAACAGATTTGGACTACAGAAGCACAAATGCTAACAAGGAAAAGAGGATTTAGACGCATGACTGGGAACAAAGAAGGGAAGCTGCAGGTAAGCTAAGACATCAACAGAGGCAAAGCTGATACTCCCTTGCAGCACTGGATTGTTTCAGTCAACCACACAAAATACAGAAAGTGACCTGAGAAGCAGCAGCAACATGCACACACTCCAGAAAACAACTTATTAACAGAATACAGAAGCCTACAGGATTCTGAGCTCAGCTCAGGGGACAGCAGAAAAAAAAACACCACCACCAAAACACCACCAAACCACCAGTAAGGCAGTGCAGCCTTATACCTGCCAAACCATGAAGGAACAGCTAAAACTAAAAGAACAGCTAGGTAATAATTTAATTTACAGAAAAATTAGTAAAACCAAGCTTCTTTCATTGAGATATTTTTCCGTTAATCTGGACTCCATCTCACCCAACTAAGGAAGATCTGAGCACCATGCTTCCTGGGAGGTACATTCCAGAGACCTACCCTTAATGGCTTGGGATCATATTTTATTCCATCAGTCTGCCTACTGTCTGACTTCCAGGACTGAATGCTACTTCCTTGACACTTCTTATATTCTGTGATATTTGTAACATTTGGGTTCGTCCAGATTCACAACACTATCTTTAGAAATGAACACTAGTTGAAAGAAAAAAAAAAGCAAGTGCTCAAAGCCAGAGCACGTATATGCCATAGTTGCAAGCCAGGCCGTATAATTTCCTTGATGAAGTGGTAGCAGGGCAACACTTGTTTCCAGGAAGACCCAAGCTTGACAAGGTCCACAGAATTTAAAAACAAACCCAAGAAAACCACCGCATGTGCATAGGAGTACCACAATAGACCTAAAACCAGCAAGTCACAAGCATTCAGACACAGAAGCCTGATAAAGCTAACAATGGAGGAAAAACGAAGTTACAGTTTTTGCAATGGAAAATACCCCTGGTACTAAAACAAAACAAATTCCCTACAAATAAGATTTACCTAAGTATCTCAGAGGCAGGCCCCAGTGAAACAGACAGCTTTGCAAGCAAAGTTATTTGTTTGCAGAGGCCTAATACTCAGGCCAAAGATAATTTGGTACAGCCCCCACTGCAGTAAAATGAGGCTATTTAACACACATTTCAATGAACCATTACAGAATTCCAACATTCAGGAGCTGTCACCTAAATGTATCCTTAAGCACAGTTTTCTCAGTAGTGGTTTCAACAGTGGCAAAAACTGAATCAAAGGTTAGTCTCATCTGCTATGAAACCAAGCTCTTTTTCCTCATGCATTACCTAACACCTTAATTTTTATTGAGTAAGCTGTCAGTGATGCTGGAAGCTTATTTTCATGGCTTCTCCTGCTGGGATGGCATGGCAACAACAAAAACATGAACTTCCAACGCTATGACTATCTATGCTTTGATCTGTGGTGTAAAGCACACTAGTTCTTTCCCATACCCAACAAACTTGGCAAGGCTGTAGGACAGACCACCAACAGAACCCTCTTCAGGATGGGAAAGGAAAAACTGTTCTCCCAGTTGTACTGAAGAGAGTTATCCAACTGATGAGTCCATCACATTTTCCCCTGGTCCAAAAGAGGATGCAAGAGTATTGTAGCTACTGAATAGCAGTTCTAACGAACGACCTCTTTACCTTGCTTGGGCACGACTAATGAAGGACTATGGAGGGCTGTTGGTTGGATTCAAAGCAAATCCAACCAACAGTCTTCCACTGTCCCTTATTAGTCCTACCCAAGAAGGTAACATGACATTCAGAACTTGGCAGACTTTTAGAACAGAATGAAAGGGAAATTAGCAAGTAAGGCAGTGTTAGAAAACAAATTTGGGAAAAAAACTGGAACACTCTTCTCATCATACCCTTTGTACAGACTCCAAATCCCACTACCAGACTCACTCTGCTTTTCATTTTCCTGTTGATGGTATAAAGCACATGCTGTATCTACACTGGCACCTTGCTCAAAAATTTAATACCCTGGTTGATGTGTATCAACCAGGTCTTGAAATATCTCTCTCGTACTTGAGGTCCCCTAAGGCCTTACAGGTGATCAGGAGACTTCCCACATAGCACACACAAAAACATTGGGATATACTCCAGCTTCAAACATGAAAATATACTTTCTTCCTCCCCTCCATTTCCCTCCTTCTGAATTTAGCTGACAGTACAACAAAAAAACTAGTTAAAACTTAAGATAAATGTTCTTGCTGATTCTTTGAATGTTACAGGGACACATGTAAGTAAAAATCTAATTCAAAGGGAAAAAAGCAAGATCCAGAAACTCAGAGGTGAAACACTAGAAGGCAGAAAAAGCACTGGCAGCAGGACACTAAGGAAAAAGCCTGAGAAAACAACCCAAACAATCGAACACACTAATTACAAACAAATATAAAGAAGCCACATGTGCTAAAATAGATCTTCACACAAATTTCTTTCACTGTCAGAGACCTCAAAAATCAGTAGCTGTAGTACACTGGAAAGAATCTTTCACACACCTTGATCATTAATAATGAATTGTCTGAATTTACCAACTGGTAGAGACTACACAGTATGCCATATGCAGTTTGTTGTAACATTCATAAGACAACAGTAAGTAGCCAGTTGATTTCTAACTATTTTGCTAGAATTAAGACTTCAGAATGAAGATTCTGACAGACATCATCTTCAGACAACTCTAGTATATGTTTAACAGTCTCATTACTAGGGAGATCATTACCATAACTGAATTTAGCAGCATGTTTTATAATGTGTATAGTCATGATTCAAAGTTATTCCAGAATTTCACTGCAGTCTGATAGAGGTATGATGCTCCAACATTTCTGGGAAGATTTCACAGAACAATTAAAAAGGAATCTATCCCAAGGCTGAAACTACAGGCACAAATAAGTTATCAGATTTTTTTCCACAAAGACTCCTGAGAGGATAAACGAGTTCTACATGACTACGGAGCTCAACTAACCAGCAAACTGACTACAGGCATCAGCTTCCTGTTTCTTTCAAGCTAAATAAAATCAATTTTAAAAAAGGCAAAAAAGTAGAATAAAACAGTCAATATCTCAAGAACTTACCTTCAGACTTCAATTTCGTAAGAACAAAAATCAGGTAGTTGTTGAAGTCTGGATACTGATTAAGTTGTTCTAGTTTCTGAAGAGAGAAACTGTTAAGGAATCTGCACACACAACAGTTACAGCTTCCTGGATACAAAGATTATTAAATGAGTTACGTACTGCTGCATCACTTCAATCAGTTGTGACTACAAGCTCAAAATATACAGAGTATGAACAATCTAAAAAACAGTTTCTCTAATTTTCTTACTGAAGCAATAGCTTCTTGTTATGGGGAAATCTGAAAAAAATCCAGGGACAGACACAAATTAATAGATCCTCAAAAATATCTGTAAAGGCACTAAAAAAGCTTCCTCTGTATAGTTTTGGATTTCAATATTTACACTTAGAAGTCTGCCAAACCTAGGGAATCCACTGAGACTCAATCCCATAATACATCTTTTCTCTGATAAGCTACTCATTTTAGTATTAGACATACACTTTTTTATGATGCTAACTAGTCATAGCCTGAGCTTTCAGCAATGAGAACCTGTTTAATTGTAAAGGCACAGATAGTTGTACCAAGAAGTTCATGCTTACCAGTCTCATTAAAAAACCCCAAATGACAAAACACTCCTTAGTTGCAGGAAGAATTATTATGTTTCTGAACAGCTGTGAAGGTATGTAGTTTTTTTTTCCTAAAATTTGTCATTACTTCTGCCTCAAGTTTCCCAGTATTCTGCTACTGCTTGGCTAGAGCAGGGATCTGGCATTTCCCTTGTATCCTATTCTCACTAACAGATATTCTGCTCAACAATAACTTTAAGCCAGTGCAGTGTGACCTCTAAGTTACTAAACCTACTAGCTATCATTAGTATGGCAAAAAAATCAAGGCACTTAAAAAATGATTTTTAGAAGTAAGATTATATGCTTCCTAGGCATTTACTTTACTTGTTGTTTAGCTAAATCTCTTAACATTCAAAGTAACTGGACCTTAGCCAAATATATGCATGTTAAGACTTGATCCTCAGTAAATCCCTTCCAGTTCTAAAAGGATCAATTTCCTTCCAATGACCAACAGCCACTGTCTGAATCACAAACTTAAGATACTCCATTTTTAGATACTTAGGTGTGGTGGGTGACCCTGGCTGAACACCAGGTGCCCACCAAAGCTG
This sequence comes from Phaethon lepturus, assembly GCF_000687285.1. Taxonomy (NCBI): domain Eukaryota; kingdom Metazoa; phylum Chordata; class Aves; order Phaethontiformes; family Phaethontidae; genus Phaethon; species Phaethon lepturus. Next base: position 2,337 of record NW_010541134.1, on the reverse strand, counting down.
CTCTATCACTCCCTGCCTCAGCTGGACAGGGGAGAGAAAACATAATGAAAAGCTTCTGGGTCAAGATAAGGACAGAAAGAGATCATTCAGCAATTACCCTCACACATAAAATAGACTCAACCTGGGGAAAATTAATTTATTTCCAATCAAATCAGAGTAGGATAATGAGAACTAGAACCAAATCTTACAACACCTTCCCCCCCCCTTACTCCTGGGCTCAACTTGGCTCTTGATTTCTCTCCCTCCTCCCCCCAAGCATTACAGGGGGATGGGGAATGGGAGCTGTGGTCAGTTCATCACACATTGTCTCAGCTGCAACTTCCTCCTCAGGGGGAAGACTCCTCACATTCTTCCCCTGCTCTAGAACGGGGTCCCTCCAACCAGAAACTTCTCCAACATGAGTCCTTCCCACAGGCTGCCGGTCTTCCCCAAACGGC
>NW_010541134.1:0-1863 GCF_000687285.1 Phaethon lepturus | reverse complement strand
GCAGCCCTCCAGGAACAGACTGCTCCAGTGTGGATCCCCTGCAGGGTCACAAGTCCTGTCAGAAAACCTGCTACAACATGGGCTCCTCCCCGTATTGGTCCACAGGGAGCTTGCTCCAGTCAGTCCAGGCTTCCCACAGGGCCACAGCCTCCCTCAGGCATCCACCTGCTCACACGTGGGTTCCTCTATGGGCTGCAGGTGGAGATCTGCTCCACCATGGACCTCCGTGGGCTGCACAGGGACAGCCTGCCTCCCTGTGGCCTCCATCACAGGCTGCAGGAGAATCTCTGCTCTGGCACCTGGAGCACCTCCTCGCCCTCCTTCTTCACTGACCTTGGCGTTCACAGAGTTGTTCCATATTTTCAGTACTCTCTTCAGTTGCCATTGTTGTGTGCTAGATTGGGGTTTTTCCCCCCCCTTCTTAAATCTGCTACCACAATGGCACTACTACCATCACTGATGGCCTTGGCCAGCAGCAGGTCCGTCTTCAAGCCGGCTGGCCTTGGCTCTATCAGAGATGTAGGAAGCTTCTAGCAGCTTCTCACAGAAGCTACCCCTGCAGCCTCCCTGCTACCAAAACCTTGCCATGCAAACTCAATTCATTAGGCTGTTTGCATCAGGTAGTAACTTTGCTAGAAAAGCCTCCTCTCTCTCCACTTAATAAAAGAGTAAAGCATACTTATCACATCCATAAGCTCCTTTGCTGTGAAACACACAGCCAAGTAAGGTAGTACATTTAGAAATTTATCTTTCTCCAAGCTTCAGAAACCTAATCACCAAAACAGTCAGTTGAACATTACTAACAACTGTGAATTTCAATGGATCAAGTAGGAATCAGCAGAAGAAGTGAGCAGAAAGAACTGAAAGAAGAGTATTTAATAGAGACTTAATGAGAAAACACTTAATTGGTCTAGGAATCAAAGAATAGCTTATAGGCTATATTTTCTTAACAACTTTTTCATCCAGTTTAGCTTTTTCTTTTTTACTCCAAGAAACATCTAATGTCTTCATTTGAAAAATATATGAAGCCTTACCAATTCATAACTTTGTTAAAAATGGGTTTTGGCTAACCTATACTCCCCACTTGGTTATATTTGAGTTATAAGCACCCAAGTGTGTCAAAACAGTGCCATAAAAAAAAGCATGAGAGACTCAATGCACCGATAATCTTACAAAAAAATTATATACTTTAAATCTGAAATCATTAATCACTTGGATATGCTACTAAGTAGCATTCTACAATGCAACAGCAATCACAATTTTCTGTGGCATCAGTCTCAAAGGATATTTTTTTTTCCCAAATTTTTTTAATTATAGGACAGGGCCTGTGAAGTTCTATTAGAATATTTTTCCAAGCTGATGTATAATACAATGGTAAAAATGTGCCACTTCTCTAACCTTTAGAAGCCAACATATGAAGACCTCCTTGAAAGCACAGGTATCTCAACACAGGAGGGAGTTACCACTACCTTTTAAAAGGAATTTCAGACATCAGTTAACAGAGACTGGGGGGGGGCTGTGGCAAACCCACTCAAAATTCACACTAACTCCAAACGCACTACAAGGCAGCACAAGAAGCCACATACAGCAGACTTCCCTCCGCCCCTGTATTTTAACGAGTCTGACGAGCAGCATTTCAGGCTCAAGCTTCTAGGCACGCAGGAACAGCCTCGCAACGTAGCAAAACGCGCGGTGTCAGAGCCAGCAGGCCAACGAGGGCATGGAGGCAGCGGCTCCACCAGGCCGCTTCCCCCACCAGCTACGGCTTTCGCCTCGAAGCCCTGCGCCCGATTACCTCAGGGGGCCCCTGCCCGCCCCCGCTTTGCCGCACGGGTACGGCTACCCGTCCCGCTAGCTCAGCCC
>NW_010541133.1:0-13351 GCF_000687285.1 Phaethon lepturus | reverse complement strand
TACAAGGTTTATTCCCGATTTCGGTGACAATGTTACAAACTGACCCAGTAAGTACTCAGGGAATTCCTCTGAAATTGGAATCCCACAGAGTTCATCTACAAGGGGATATTATGACTTAACACCTTCTGGAGAAATACAGTGATATAGAGACATAACTACCTGCTTTTAAACACTTAGGTATTGATATTTGTCAAGGACTGACTTGCTAAACAAAGGAAGTGATAACAGGAACTACAATGATAGTTTTATCACAGAACCAGCCAGAACTTGTTAACAACTGTTGAAATCATCAAGTAAAAAGAGAGCATGTGTAAATGACTGAAGTTCATCTAAAAGACGAAAGAAGATAAGACCCCTGAAGAAGTAAACGACCACCAGAGGCAGATCATTGATAACATAAACTACTGACTGCAAACCTTTGGAACTACTCCGCCTCACTTCATATGTATGTTTTGTATCGGGTAATCATAAGAATATGTATGCTTTTGTGTAATAAATATTTGCCTGCTCGCCGAAACGATGTGCAAGTTAGGAAGAGCGATACCCCTTGCACCTGGTGTTGTAACTCTTTTGAGTTGTGAAGTTTGTTTCCGCACGTCAACTGCAGGAAATTTAGGAATAAAATTTAACGAAGGACTTTAGTCTGTGCATGCATTTACTTTAAAGAAAAAAGACAAGAGTTACAAAACAAGGTGCAAATATTCTGCAATGCTCTTGTCTCTCATGTAGTCTCATCCTGCTATGTGGTGGGAGACTTTTTGGCATTTCAATCTAAATGGAGTCTCACTGCCTCTTTTCCTTCCACCTTCTCTCAGTGTGGTCCTTCTGAAACACAATAAACTCTCAAATGGATGCTCAGATGCCAAACCTGTTTCTCATCTTCCTAGGCTATTGTACGGAGGCACTGCTGTTTCGTATGGACTTCTAACTTGAGAGTCACAGTTAGTGTTCCTGCTTTTATCTCAGAAAGGTTTTAGAGACCAGCGTTAATAATCACCGAAAAGTGGCCTTCAAGAGAGCCACAAGAATAACAGTTTTAGAACCAATATATAATTTCTGGCAGAAACTTGCTGATTTTTTTCACAGAAATTTCCAGTCTCCTCAAGACTGCTCCCTGACTAGTTTCAGCAGCCTCTTACAAAAGAACCTTCCACCCTTGATCCTGATGTCCTTACTCTTAACACTCCTAACTCACTCAGTCTTTGCTGATGGCTCATACTTTCCAGAGTGCCCATTTTCCTCCATGCTCTCCCCTGGGCAGACCTTGATGGCAGCCACAACACAGGATGTGGCATGTCCTGAGCCACCAATCCCTTTCTGCAGGAACATTATCATAGTTCCCATATATCTTGGACATATATATTAAGGTTGCATGAATCATCCTCTGGGGTACTGATCTCTCCTCGCTGGTCTGTAGACGGCTACAGTTAGGTAAAACACACCTCCTTTGCTCTTAACTAGCTCACAGAGCTATTCCCCTTGCCAGTTGCAGATGAAACCATTAAGTTTGTCACAGAAATTCTATTAATTCCTAAAGTCTTTTGCTTTGTACTTTAAAACTGAATCCTATTTCTATTACTAAAATCTGCAAAGTCTTTCAGGGACTTTTAAAATTATGATGATATTGACACCTTTCTTCTTCTTTTTCTTTTTGCCTTTTTTTCCTTAGGATAGGAATCCTCCTAAACCTCTGTAAATATTGATAATCTGTATTTGCACATTGCTACTTTTCAAGCAGTTAAAAAATGTACACGATAGACAAGCTCAGTCCCATGAGCCATTCCCATGTTTCACTAGTAACCTCTTTCTTTCACTTCCAGCACAATCAGTTGTTCTTTCACTCTAGCCTTTCCCTTATCTTCTGTACAATTCATGCACTAATCCCTATTTCTCCGTCTTAAATAATGTCACATCAAATGCCTCATTGAAATCTGGACAGATTACATCTACTGCATTTCCCTTGTCTAACACGGTCTTATTTTATCAAAGTTATCAGATGTGTCTAGTGTTACCTGTCTTTGATAAGTATAACATGGCATTCACAGACATCCCCTGATACCCTGCTTATATGCACTATCGTTTTACATTTAGAATCATAGAATCATAGAATAGTTTGGGTCGGAAGGGACTTTCAAAGCTCATCTAGTCTAACCCCCCTGCAATCAGCAGGGACATCTTCAACTAGATCAGGTTGCTCAGAGCCCCGTTCAACCTGACCTTGAATATTTCCAGGGATGGAGCATCTACCATCTCTCTGGGCAACGTGTGCCAGTGTTTCACCACCCTCATTGTGAAAAATATTTTCCTTTGACAAGGTCCCCCTTCTCTCTAAATGGATGAGATATGGATTTAATGGGTGGACTGTTCGGTGGATGAGGAATTGGTTTGATGTCACACCCAGAGGGTAATGGTCAGCTGCTCAATGTCCAGATGGAGACTGGTGATGAACGGTGTCCCTCAGGGGCCCATAGTGAGACCAGTACTGTTTAGTATCTTCATCAATGACACAGATGGAGGGATTGAGTGCACCCTCAGCAAGTTTGCAGATGACGCCAAGCTAAATGGTTAGCTCAAGCTCATTGCAAGAGGGTTGGGCTAGATAACCTTCAAAGGTCCCTTCCAACTCAAACTATTCCATGATTCTAAGATTTTAAGTTCAATGGATCTGTGCCCTAAGTGCATGCAGGATTAAGGTACACTAAATATAGCTGTACTAAGCACATTGCCTCTGGGAACCAGCACATTCTTACTGAAGAAGATAAAATAAACCAGATTAATGGCTCAGAGATGATAGAACGGGTTTAAAATCACTTTTAAGATATTCATCAGTTCATATGTCCAAGATCAGAGACTTGGTCATTGTCCCACAAGCGACCACTGGGAAAATTTACAAAGATTAAAAAAAGCTGCAGCTTCACTGAACTCTCCATCCTCCTCTAGCTTCCTCTCCATTCTCTTTCTTTTTATAGTTTTCTCCTCTCTTATGTCACACATGCTTCAATAATCATAGAGAACGTTATTTCTTCTGAGTAACCCATTTAGGTCTGGATGACACCTTTCTTTTTCCTTTTCCATTACCAGACTGGGAAAGTAGTTTGTAACTGAAAATTGAGATAAGAAAGAAAAGGAGTTAAGAAAAAATTATGATCCGTAGTGCAGTCATCATACATATTATGACATTAAAGCAACCCCTGTGATGATAATGGAGATGATTCTAATATTGTATTAATTTTTTTCTTTTCACTTTTACCTGGCTAAAATTTTTTTTTTTCTTTTAGCTGTGAGAAGGGGAGTACTACTAGCAAGGAATAAGAGGTAATCATGGCACAGAAACTTGAAGTGACTTGTTGAAATTTACACAGAAAATGTTGAAAGTAGATCAAGAAGATCATTATACCTTGTGTATCGTAACACTTAAGTCTTAATGATATGAACATATTAGAAGTTGTGATTCTATGCATTTTAAAAGGGAAGAATTTGTCCCATTGTGTTTTCCAGAGGGAAGTATATTGTGCTTTAATTTATTTTAATGTGCTTTAATTTATTCTCCTGTGTGCAAACTCATTGTATATGCAGAAACAGACACTGTGGTGATTAGATTTAATAGGATTAGGACTCCCTGATGCCTTGCTTGTACTGTCATTGTTCAAATTCTTATAGAAGACGCATTTTAATTTCATTCCATTGCAAAACTCAAACTTCATTACCTCTTCAGCTCATTTATAATTTAATTCATTATATGTTATTTATTTTCTCTTCCAATAATTACACCTCTGCTTCATCTTCCTAACTCATATAAGTCTTACTGTACAGTATTCTCTGTAACAGGCTTGGTGCTGTTTGTCCTCACCACTGCGAGACCCATGTTTCCCTGTAACAGAAATACATATGTGTGTACAGGTAGTTGCTTTTCTTAACCCATTCCCTGCAGTCAATTCAATCTCCCCTTTTGTTCAAGCATAACTTCACTAGAGAGAATAAACAGAGTAGATAGCAAAGACCTATTTTCCTCTAGGTATCCCTGCTGCTCAGTTTTTAGCCAGGAAACCGATCTCATTACTATTGTACACACAAGGAGATGATTTAACTGCTCAAATGACCAAATAGAGGTAGCTGTATCATTTGTTAGTGGCATGAGCAGGCACGTATTTCTGGCACATCTTGCTAGACTGTTGCTATCTGTAAGTTTTTGTGTTAACTAGGGTTGGGCAAAAGCGGTGTCAGCATGCTGGAGCTATTCTAGCAGCTGGTGGTGGTGTTGCTACTGGTTATTACTCAAAAAAAGGGCTGTATATCCGCAAACGTAACTGTAACGACACTGGAGTGCAGGGAGATGTCTACACTGACTACATTGCACACTTGAAGTCTTACAGAGAGGACCCAGGGGCTCCTGAGTTAATAGGAGCCAAAAGGAAAACACCAGTGAAATACCTCAAAGGATCTAAGGGACATTCCCCTAAGAGGGTGACATGGCCGACAGGCCAGCTGAAGTGCCCCTACACCAATGCACACAGCATGGGCAATGAACAGGACTAGCTACCGTGAACAAGCTACTGTGCTGTTAGAAGGCTATGACCTGGTTGCCATTAATGAAATTTGGTGAGACAAATCCCATGACTGGACTACGGCTATCAATGGCTACAGGATGTTCAGAAAGGACAGGTGAGGAAGAAGGGGTGGAAGTGTTGCCCTCTATGTCAGGAAATGGATCGAACATAAGAGCTGTCTCTGAAGAATAGCCATGAGCAGGTTGAAAGCTTATGGGTAGGAATCAGAGACAGGGGCTACAAAGGGAACATTATCATTGGTGTCTACTACAGGCCACCCGATCAAGGGGAGTCTAGTGATGAAGCCTTCTTACTCCAGTTACAGGAGGCATCACACCTGCAAGCTCTCATCCTGCTGGGGGACTTCAACCACCCTGACATCTGCTGGAAAAGTAGCACGGTGAATTGTAGGCGATCCAGGAGACTCCTGAAGTACATTGACGATAACTTCTTAAACCAGGTAATAGACAGCCCTACCAGAGGGCATGCCATACTGGACCTGTTGGTCACCAATACAAGTGAGCTAACTGGTGATGTCAAGACTGGAGGCATCCTGGCGTGCAGTGATCATGCACTGGTGGACTTGGCAGTCCTGAGGGATATGGGGCAGGCAAAGAGTAAAGTCAGGACCCTGAATTTTACGAAAGCAAACTTCCAGCTCTTCAGGGCTTCAGGTCAAAAGGACCCCTTGGGAAACTGCCCTCAGGGACAAAGGAGCAGAACAGAGCTGGCAGATCTTTAAGGACACTTTCCACAGAGCACAAGAGCTCTTGATCCCCAGGTGCAAGAAATCAGGAAAGGAAGGCAAGAGGTCAGCATGGCTGAGTGGAGACCTGATGGGTAAACTCAAGGGTAGGAAGGAAATGCACAGGCAGTGGAAGCAGGGACAGGTATCCTGGGAAGAGTAAGGGATCATGGTTGTGTAGGGATGGGGTCAGGAAGGCCAAGGTACAGCTGGAGCTGAACTTGGCAAGGGATGCAAAGAATAATAAGAAGGACTTACAGATATGTCAGAGACATACTCTACAGGTATGACAGCCAGAAAACAAAGGTCAAAGAAAGCTTATCCCCCAAGATGAGCAAGACTGGCAAACTGGCAACAATGGATGAGGAGAAGGCTGAAGTACTCAATGACTTCTTTGCCTCAGTCTTCACTGGCAGTGTCTCTTCCCACACCTCGAACTGCAAGACAGGGACATGAGGAGCAAAGTCCCTCCCACTGTAACAGAAGATCAGGTTTGAGACCACCTGAGGAACCTGAACATTCAGAAGTCTATGAGATCTGGCAAGATGCATCAAAGAGTCCTGAGGGACTTGGCTGGTGCAGTTGCCAAACCACTCTCCATGATATTTGAAAAGTCATAGAAATCAGGTGAAGTCGCTGGAGATTGGAAAAAGGGTAACATTGTACCCATTTTTTAAACACGGTAACAAGGAGGACCCTGGGACCTACCACTCGGTCAGCCTCTCCTCTGTGCCTGGGAAGATCATGGAACAGATCCTCCCAGAAGCTATGCTAAGGCACAAGGAGGACAGGGAGGTGATTCAAGACAGCCAGCATGGTTTCACCAAGGCAAGTCCTGCCTGACCAACCTAGTGGCCTTCTCTCATGGAGTGACTACATCAGTGGACAAGAGAAGAGCTACCGATGTCATCTATCTGGACTTCTGAAAGGCCTTTGACACGGTCCCCCACAACAACCTTCTCTCTAAATTGGTTACATATGGATTTGATGGGTTGACTGTTGGGTGGGTGAGGAATTGGTTGAATGGTCACATCCAGAGGATAGTGGTTTAGTGGTTTGCTGGGGGACCAGGCAAACTGCTGATATCAGTACAGGCTGGGAGATGAAGGGATGGAGAGCAGCCTAGAAGGACCTGGGGGTACTGGTGGATGAAAAGCTGGGCATGAGCCGGCAACGTGTGCTCGCAGCCCAGAAGGCCAACTGTATCCTGGGCTGCATCCACAGCAACATGGCCAGAAGGTTGAGGGAGGTGATTCTGCCCCTCTGCTCCCCTCCGGTGAGACCCCACCTGGAGTCCTGCAGCCAGCTCTGGAGCCCTCAGCACAGGAAAGACATGGACCTGTTGGAGCAGGTCCAGATGAGGCCACAAAAATGATCAGAGGGATGGAACACCTCTGCTGTGAGGACAGGTTGAGAGAGTTGGGGTGGCTCAGCCTGGAGAAGAGAAGGCTCCAGGGAGACCTTCTTCAGCCTTCCAGTCCTTAAAGGGGGCTTGTAAGAAAGGTGAGGACAGACTTGTTAGCAGGGCCTGCTGTGATAAGACAAGGGGTGATGGTTTTAAACTGACAGAGGGTAGATTTAGACTGGATCTATGGAAGAAATTTTTCACAGTGAGGGTGGTGAAATACTGTTGCAGGTTTCACAGAGAGGTGGTAGATGCCACATCCCTGGAAACATTGGAGATCAGGTTGGACAGGGCTCTGATTGCAGGAAGCTTAGACTAGATGACCTTTAAAGGTCCCTTCCAACCCAAACTATTCTATGATTCTATGGTTCTATGGTTCTATGGTTCTATGGTTCTGTGATTGATTCTATTATTCTATGATTCAATGTTGGAGAAGAAAGGAGGAAAGGTGGCTGCACCATCTTTTGGAAGTATGGATCATAGTGCCTCTCCCATCCCCACTGACTATAGGGGTATAATTGCAACTGCTTTGCTTTTGCAAATCATAAGACCTAATGAATGTGCAATTTCTGTGAAGAAGATTGCACATTTTTTAGAGCTGTGCCCATTCTTACTTCTTATCCTATGCAAGTTCTGTTCACATTGAATAAATAATACATTAGGCATGGTACAAAAGGATCACATGGATCACAGCGCACACTACATTCAAGATGTTAATGCATAATACTTTACAACTGTTCTCATGTTGATGACACTATTTTAAATCATCCTTGTAATATGAGCTCTTATTGCTACTCTACCATACTTTTAATCTGAACTGTGAGATCTGTTGTTAGTTTATGTCCCTCTTCTGCAACATGCGGAATATATAAGTATTTTTCAGTATCTAGAGCCCCTTCTTGCCCCTAATAATTGTCCACCTAGCCCCTCTATATGTGTTTTATAAGCAAAATAAGGCAACAGCTAGTTCATTCATTCTAAGAAGAATACACTCAGCTCAGGGTGGTTTAATAAGAAACCAAAAACAGAGTGATCTTAGCCACAATCCAGCCCTTCTAGAATGGATTGTGGGAAAGATCTTAATTAAGCCACACTCAGATGACAGTTTTTAAATATCTACTCTGTATATGGGCCAGGGAGTTAAACACAGTGTCCTCATGAGTTAACTAATATAGTCACAATGGTCTTTGCTTCTTAAATATGCCTTATGAAGTAAAAAAAAAAAAAAAAGAAAGAAAGAAAGAATATAGATGTGTTCTTTTACACCTTCTTAATGCTAAAGCAATGGCTGAAAAGTTTAATTTGTGGGGTTAGCATGGTCTTGGGTTGGGTGCAACTCCAGTGAATCACCCAAAGCACTAGAGATAAAAACTTGTATTTAGAAAAATAAAAGCCATTATTTTCTCCTTTAAAGATCAAGGCAGAGATTAACAGTCAATGCTCACATTCATCGCTGCAGTTTCATCTTGCGCAACATTAAAGGTAAGTTGGTAAGGATAGGTAAAAGATGGGAAATACTGCCACTCTACCAGGCTTGTAATACCTGATCTTGCAAGGTAATACATTTTCACCATGTCATTTACACACACTCCTTCACAGGGCCAGTCAGGCAGTTATTAAAATCTTTGAAGTAACTGTAAGAATGAGAAATGTGCATTGTACATTGACAAGGTACTCAGTGGCCACCTCTACGTGAACCAGTTCACAGAATATATTGATTTTAGTAATATTTTAGGAATAAAATACTGTTCCAGTTGGAGTGAGATATTTGGAGGTACATTGTTTTATGTTGCATACAGCATGGACTGTAAGTGATCAGCTACAGTGTAGAAACACATTTCTCCTGCTTCTTAAGCCTCACAGGTAATAAGATAAAGAAGAATGCAGTTGAGTATAACTCCTTTAGAATTAATTACTTTAGTGTAATTAACTCTTTTTGTAAGTCTAGTTTCATGATTCATTATGTATGCTATAGTAATGTTCAAGCAACTATGTAAAAGTAAGAGCTTCTATATTGGTATAATTAGCAGTAGTAAAATTATGAAAATGCCTTTAATGGAAGGAAATGAGACGTATACAAATACAATACTGCAAGATCCATCCATGAAGGCAAGAGAAGTAGTAGCAAAATATATCTTGGACAACAGCTTCATGAACAGTAGCAAATATTAGTCATTGAAGGAGTAGAAAAATCACCACTTACTAACTGAAAGTACTAATGGACTTTCTAATTGTTCTATAAAACTTGTTACATCGCTTCACAGAGCATCTCAGTCTTAATTTTTCACATACTTTAAACTACCTCTAATCACTTTAGTTACAGATTTCTAAAGGGCTGGAATCATATGAAGCATGCTTATCACCATTTAAATATCTCAGATCAAGAATTGCTGCTGCATTTCCTGCTCAAAATTATGTAAATTAGTAATCCCACGAAACCATTATAGGAATTAATATAGGCCTAATTTTTATAAACTGTACCTTGGTTCTTTGAAGATTACAGTTCTATTAAAGATAAAAGGATTTGAGGGTACATTATAATGCTAGAGTGATAAGTAGATATGATTTGTGATTTCCTGTAGGTGAATATTCTGATTACAACTTCAAATAACTAGCTGTTATGGCATTAGATACCATTGATGGATTATATCTATCCCTGCTTTTTTTTTATGCATTTTAAAATGCTGTTTAGTTCATGGAGTGAAACTTAGCACTTGTGTTAAGCAGAAATTTGATAACTAATTTTCTTTCTTGTTTTTTTTTTTTTTTTCTCTGAATTTGACTTGTGCCTACAGCTTTGAACTTGGGAGGGAACCTATCTTGGGAATGACCAAACCTGTGTTTTATTCCTGGGATTAATGACAGTGACAAGCTCGGTACCCTTTGACTAGTGACTGTTTCAGTGATTAGTTTTTGGTCGAAGGTTATATAATTAATAGCAAATGACATTATTAAAAAAAAAAAGATACAGTTACCCGTTTACAAGCCATTTAAGCTCAATTAAGATAAAAGGACTGTGGGAGCGGAAAACTAAGTGGCCCTATGGTAAAACAGGACATTAATATAGTGAAAAGTGATTTTTTAATCATAGAGGTCATTTGGAAAGCCATTTGCACCGTCCAGTCAGTAACGTTTTCATTCTTTGCTTTGCTAATTCACCCACCTTCTTTTACTTTGACATCTTTGTTGTTCAATGCTAGTATTTGGGTCAACCAAAAAATATGGATTAGAGATACATGTTTCTCCATGTTTTTTGGTGAAGATTGGTGCAAATAAGTCAGCTAGATTAACAGTTTCTTTAAAAACAGAAGAGACTACATCCATTTGTATAGCCTCTCCTTCTTTACAGAATCAGCAAAGGACATTGTGCTGTAATTTCTTTGTGAAATCTGTACTTCTACATGAGTAATTGCCTACTTAAAATAAAAATTAACCAATCTTGATTTAAAGACCTTGAATGACTGAAAATCCAGCATTCCTAGGGAAGTTATTTTAATTATACATTATCCTTATTTTTAAAAAAGAAGGCAGCTTATTTCTATTATAAATCCAACTTCAGTGTCCATTAAGCCTTTTCTTCTGATAAAATACAGACCTGTCTACTGCTAGAAAGTTGTTTTCCACATAGCAATAATAAGATCACCCGATTAGTTTCCTTTTGATGACTAGACTAAATTTCTCTACTGTGTTACAGAAAAACTGGTTTTAACACCTTAGATCATTTTTCTTGCTGTTCCCGAAACATTTGATACTTATGAGTATCCTTTTTGCAGTTGACGACAGCCAGTATACACCAAACCAAACACAGAGATAGCTGCTTATCCACAGCTAATATTGCCTTGATATTTCCACACTGACATACTCTAGGAGTGTCTTTAATCTTTTATTCAGTATCAAAAACAGAAGTTTAATTTATTTTTTGTTAGATTGAGAGCACCTTATACACCTATTGAACAAGCTAGAAGCTTTCAGATCCTCAAAGCTCAGCTGCTGCCTGAGTGATATGCACCTACTTTTTCATAGGGACCCCCAGCTCTTTTTCAGGGTAAATGCAAAATGAATCTTATTCTAAGTCATTTTGATTTTATGACTGCTCAGCAGTTAGGACCTCGCTCATCTCTACACTCTGTAGGAAGGCATAAACTAACCATATGTTGACTTTTCTTTCCTGCAGAACCTATTTGGTAGTCTTAAAGCACAGCTGGCTGAGCTCAGCCAAATAAAGAGGTACTAACTTCCCTGCTGCAAAGAACCTTTTATTCAAGTTGAGCAGTAAAAGTTGGAGAAAAACTGCACCTTTGCCAGTTTACACTGAAACCTACTTCTCCTATCACTTACAATTGCCCTTTCAGCCCTTCCTTCCAGACCTGATCCAACTTTGCTTAAAATAAGTGTCCATTAAGAACATATGGTATAAGGAAACTTAATTACAGTTATCCTTATACAAACATATAGCATACATGCTAATACTTATACATACTAATACTTAAATTTCTTTTTCTGCACAAAGGCATATCTTACCTACTATGAGAAAGAGGAAGCCTCTATCCTATCTTCAGACTCTGTTTCTGTGGCATTTTTTTATTCCACATAAAATAGAACAGCTTCAACAAACATGTTTGGAACTAAACATCTTCTAGAGTTTGTCTTCTTCTACCACCCTGCCTCCTTGTCCTCCAGGATTGTATAATATTCTGTAGATGGTGGTACTCTTGTAAGACTTCCTTTCAGTGGAGGAACCTAAGCCTGCTATGTCATACACTGATTGTTTCAGAAATGGTGTTTCTTTTTCCATTTGTATTTCGTAGATGAATAAGTAAGTCTTTAAATTAAAAAAAAAAAAAAAAGAAGATGGGGAAAAAAGGACTCAGGGTTGTGGAATTTCCATCTTTGTAAAAATTCAAAATTCAGTTGTCAAGGCCCTAAAAATCTAATCTAAAAGCTGGATACATCTACAAAATTGGCCCTGCTCTGAAGAAGAGGGAGAACCAGATGGTCTTCAGAGGTCCATTTCAACCTGAATAACATAATGGTTCTACAACTATCTTCAGTTCTACAAAGTATGCCTAAACCTTGAGAAAGGTTTATTTACAATCTACCAGTGTCCTAACAATATTGTATTGGTTAGGGAGCCTATAGTCATGCTCAGAATTTAACATTAGCATGAAAATCTTCATGAACATTGCCCCTAAATGCCTAGGGAATCTAGGAATCTCAGTCAGGTCATTAAATAACTGCTGGGAGCCTAAGAGAGAGGAGCTAAATCACTTTGCACTAACATAGACTTTTCTTGTAGATCTATTTGTTTATTTACAAAAATCAGAAAAGTTTTTTTAGCTGTACAGCTATTGGACTAAGCTCCCATCCCTATAAATGGAGGTTTTGTTTTCATATCCTAAAGGTATTTTTGTTTGCTATTGAAATATATTTTGTTACTCTACTGCGGTTGTATTCTCCTTAATTGCTTTTCTTTCTACTTTGTATCCTTTAAAAAACAAAAGTGAAGATTAAAAAAAAAATCTTCTGTCCTAATATGAAGCAACATGAACATGTGTGTCCTTGCCAAAAATTTGACAAAATAGAAACACCATCTTTTTTATTCAATGTCATTATTATAAAGGTTTGGGGAATGCGACTGATTTGGTTGAAGGCATACAATCACTTTTATCACTTGTCAGTTGAACAATGCCATTAAAATTGGCAAGGATTCCACATTCTCACAGGAAATATTTAGGAAAGATAATTATCCCACAGTATGTTTAGGAAATGTGATTACCTCAGATGAAGCTGTCATTTCACACACTTGAGAGAAACATAATTGTTGCCTAGTGTGTGATTCTGTTTCAGTTTACACTACCCTAAAAAAAAAGGAAACAAATGTTAAAGCCTACTATTATTTACTCAGAATCGCTTTTTAGTCAGGTTTGTCAGGACTTTTTTTGTTAAAACTGGATTTCAAAGATTTCAAAGTTTTATGCAGAATTTTAACTGTACCATATTCAAGAGTCCCTTCCCACTTCTGTGAAAACTGACACTTTCCTGTTTAAATAAAAGTGAATTTTCATATGTGTTTTGAAGAGCTGGCAAATACACACTGTAGCCTTACTGCATACTACCAGATAAACTAAAGTATTAATTTTGTATCTTTTGTTAAACTCTGCATCAAACTGAACACCGGTTCTGAATTCTCCATAACACCAAATCCATAGTTTATGTGAACAAGTACCTCCAAACCACCAGACCACACTGGTTTATGCCAGCGGAAGATCTGAACCACCAAACAGAGCAAACTGAGGAAAGTCCATTCCAAGAAGACAATTTAGCTAAATATCCCAACTTTTCACCCATTTTCATCCAATGCAGTATTTATAGATATAGAGAATTAGTTTAAAATCTTGCTGTGATAACTTGCACAGATAACATGTGGTTTATGGACCTACATGTCTACAATTCTATCATTCTATTATTCTATGAAAATCTCAAAAACATAAACCATAACATGACATAATCATAACATGAAATATAAAATAAACTCCTTTTTTTTTCTATTGCTATCATTTTTTTCCATGTTTCTGTTCTAGAACAGAAGCAGAAATATTGTAGAATCATAGAATCTTGGGGCTGGACCTTTAAAGGTCATCTAGCCCAAGCCCC
>NW_010541132.1:4480-24328 GCF_000687285.1 Phaethon lepturus | reverse complement strand
AAAAAAAAAAAAAATCCGAACTCCAGCTGGAGTCAGTTTGGCATCGCCCTGTGCTTGGGTACAACGGTGCCATCAGAGAGGACTATTCCTTGGCTTTGGTAGCGATGCGGGAGGTCCTGCAGCTATGCTTACAGCTATTCCCTCTCTTGGCACATTCCGAGTTGTTTTTGGGGGCTCAGCCAACAGTGCAGGGGGTCTGTAGCATTGACTCATGCGTCTCTATTTCCTCTTCCTCTGTAGCAGAATTTCCCTTGAGAGGGCCAGGAATATGTCACGCATCACTCAACCCAGCTCTTGCCCTTGCACAGGAGCTACTCTGGCTCTCCCGGCTGCTCTGTGTCTCCTGACAGCCTGGGTCACGGCTCGCAAGCCGCCCCGGCTGGCTCAAACCTCAAACCTAACGCGTGCCACGGCAGCTCTAGCTTTTCTGTGCTTTGCCCGACGGAAGTGTTGTGTCTGTTTGAACCAGCCTGTAGAGCTTTAGTGGAAGACAAAGCAATTGCTCAACTTCATATCTAAGCAGGTTGACAGCTGAGTGTTTTTGCAGGGTGTACCTTGAGGTTTTTAACTGCCACTGATCAAACTGAGCTTTAAATGTTGTCCCCAAGAGTTCATGGCACAGTGCTTCCTGCTGGGCGTGGCAGCACGGTGGCTGTTGGCTTCACCAGACGCGTTCCAGTTGCCGTGCCCAATTCTTCTGGCTGTGCAGCGGTGGGTTATACCTACGCTATCTCTACGGTGAAAATAGTGTCTCCATTTCGGGGACTGCCAAAGCTGCATGCTGAAAGCGCTACTTCTTTCCGTGTCCCGTCAGAGTGACTAGGGCTGGTATCCTCGCCACCGGGATTGCTGAGTCCAGCCGTGAACTAAAGCACACGTCTTAGACATCCGCTCTTGATTATAGGCATCAAATTATTACCATCTCCCATGGTGAGCTGTTTAAATGTTTCATTGTGTTTATTATGTGGAGTTTGAACTTTGGTAGCCTGCTCTGAATCTGCTGCAGTTCATCCTGTCGTTATGCTACAGCACCTCCCAGTACCAGCTAGCTGGTGCTGGATGACGGTGGTGAGCTCCTCTGAACCTTGGCCGTTTGTTGCAGCTATTCTCTCTGCTCTTGAGAACCGCATGAACGTGGCTGAGTGTCTGGCCTTTTATCGACAGATATATGGAGGCATTAAATACCAGTAAGATAAGGAGGGGCATGCTAGCTCAGACCAAAGGCTTTCTAGATGCATGTTTTTCCCGTCTCTGTTTTTTCTTATAATTCCCAGTATCCTGTTTTGAGTGCTGCTAAGCAGCAACCTAATGTTGTTGGGGAACTTGCTGTGGGAGCATGGATTTTTTTCCCCTTGCCGTGCTTAATGCAAATTGGAAATGTTTCCCTTTCTCCAACCCGCATTCCTTTTTTATCTGCCAACTTACAGACTTTATCTGCCACTTTATTAGTCTTTTGGCATCGTGAAAGCTTTCTACAACTGTGAACAGCTTTAGATTTTACTGTGCTGGAAATCAGTGCCTTATCCCAAAGGATCATCAATTTTGCTGCATATCTAGTCATCTCTTCTCCCATCTAGTTTTTATGAATCTGCTGAATGGATTATGGCTGCAATCTCTTTTCACCATGGATTCATCCTAGATTTGCTTCCTTTCTTTTAACCTGCCATAGACTCTCCTTAGTCCAGCTTAGTTTCCTCAAAAGCCTTTAGAGGGGACACTTCTGGCAGCTTTTTGGGAGTACTAGTGCATGGTATTTTTTCAAATAAATCAATAGCCTATATGAATAAATTAGCAGATTTCTCAGGAGTGAGATTCTTTAAAAAAAAAAAAAAAAAGCTGATGGCTCTCTCCCGACATGTTATAATTAGAGTGTGAGCTCTTCATTTACAAGATAACGTTGGAGTAGCCACATCCCCATCAGAAGCAGTGAAATTAGGTACTGCCTAGTACCAGGCTTTTAAAGTAGGCGGTTTTAATTTTGCAGGTTAAAAAAGTAGTACTGTTATGTCTTGTAAACTGGTGCTTTAATTAGTCTTTATATGCCTGGTAGCAAATAAAGAAACATGCAGTAGTGTGTAAGCGTTGTTCTAATACATCGTTTTGTTCTTTGAAGTAGCTGCTGCTGCTGTTGTTTCTCTCAGCTGGTTGCTGGATGTATTTAAAGCAAGTTGACTTAACATGTCTGAGTAACTGGTAAGTGGCTGTCCTGTGAACGGCCTCTTAAAACCTGTGGCATTCTTAATTTTCGTTTCTTTTCCTAAACGAGACTGGTATCATCGTGTCTTTTGGTATGTGGGCTGGCCTCAGATGTCATGAAACTTTGTGGGAACTGCCAGTGGAATTCAGAAAAATGCTCTTTTGTAGTTGGGAGCTGAAAGAGCCTTTAATATAGTATGTGTATTTATTTTTGTTAATGGTCTGGTACTTCTTTCATGTCTCTTGTTATTTCTCTCCCAGTAAGAATGATCTTTATTTGCATGTGGGATTGTTTTTTCCTCCGTGGAGGCTGTTTTTGGGTGGGGGTGTTATGTATATAGGCATTGGACCAGTATAGTCTTGATAAGTTGGTCAGTGAGTTGGTGCTGGTATCTTACCCCATCATTGATCTGAACTGGTCCTGCCACCCAAGAAGTCATCCTCTCTATTCCTGGCTATTTCCACCTCCCTGACCCCTACCCCAGGCACTCCCAGCATAATTTATTGAGTGAGGACAAGCAGGTGAAACTGTGGTCGCAAAGGCTGACCCTTGATGACAGCGCTGTTGTAAATACCTGAGGAATCACAGGTACAAACCTGGGGACTTCCTTGTGAGTGGTTTGCGGAGTTGATTCAGAAGTCCTCATGGCTCTGCGTCCCTGCTCATCACAGGCTGCTGGGTTGGAGGCAGCCTGTGGTAATGGACAGGAATTCCCTTCAGTGACGTGGTGCCAGTGGCTGCTGTTAATGCTTTTTTCCTCTGATGTTAAGATGCTTTGAAAGAAACAATTTGGCTAAGGTGTTCAGTGTAACAGTAGAGAAAGTTCTGTCTTAGCTAAGTGCCTCTTCTACAAACTTGAAAGTTAAATGCTCTCTAAAATCGTTATTAGAGTGGTATCACTCCTGTCTTCCTGGTTTTTTTTTAACCAGTCACAGCATGTCTGATGGCTTCAATGCAGGGTGTTGCAAAAAGACTTAGAGCTTCATGTCTTGCACTGCATCTCCCCACCCACACTTTCCTCCGTGCAGAAAGGTAGCTGCTCAGTTTTGCAATGTTAGCTTTTAATTAAGTTTTTAATTTCTCCTTTTCAACTTACTACCGTGGATGTAAGAGCAGACATCTATGCCAGAATCCATTTTAAGTGTTACTAACTTGAAGCAGTAGCAGTGGGGTTTTTGAGTCGAACCTGGGTGTCTCATGCTGGAAAACACCACTGATAAAGAAAAGGAAAATGAGCCATGTTGGCTCAAATTTTATATTTGGGATCTTGGAGAGAAGTGAGTTTGGGGCGCCTGTCTGCCAGCTAGGGAAGGCATGTTCTTTTCAAGCTTTTTTTTTTTTTTTTTAAAGCAGCTTGTTTGCAATAGCCTCTAAAAAGTTACTTGTTCGTGTCTGTTATAATGATGTAGGCGGAGGGACTGGGTTTTATCGACAGCCGTGTGTGGCTGCTCAGTAATGAGGACAGTGTCTAGGAAATGGAGGCAGGCTCGAATTCCCCTCTCCCCATGTTTGTACTACACTAGATTGAATTTCTGGCTGGTTTTTTTAGTCACTGCATACATTTTCTGTGTAGCTGTTTATTCTAATTTGGAAATGGCAGTGGGCCTGCATGTATGATGAGTTGTTTGGGGTTGGTTTTTGTTTTCTGGAGGAACAGATGCCTATTGGAAACTTGCCGTATTCGGCATTTGCAAGGTATTAGATCTCTCCTCTAGCAAGCGTCTTGTTGTAAATGTGCCTCTATTGCAATCCTTTGGTTTTAACTCCCCGCAGTGCTACTGTCACAAAGCAGATTTTCTCTTCTGCTTCTTAACAAGAAAAGACTTAACAGCAAAACCCTCTTAGAGATTCTTGTTCGCCATTCCCCGGAGGAATTGCTGTATCTGGGGCAGCAGGAAGCCATGCCTTTTGCAGTATGCTTTAGAGACACTTTATTCGGGTATGAGCTCCCGTGAAATCTATGGCTTCAGTAGTGTATCTAGAGCTATAGGGTAAAAGAACATCCCAGAAAGTGGCTCGCATGCAAAACGTTAACATTTCTGCTTCTGGAAGGCTAAGAAGTCAGACTGCAAGTGTGCAGAGGATCAGGGATACAAGTATAAAAGGATTTCACTAACAGTAAGTGTTTTCATTTCAAATAAATAGATGCTGCTTGCTGTGCAGGTGGAACTACATTTTGCCTTCTTGTTTTCTTAATATCCTTCTGGGGTCTGTTTCAAATTCTGATCCTTCATGGCAGGAGGCCAAAGTGTTAATTACTGTGATTCTGTGGTTTTGGCTTTCAGGCTTTTTAGCCCTGTGGTGTGCACACCTCTATCTGGGCGTAATGGAAAATTAAGTGCAAAGCTGGGGACAAGGTGCAAGTGCACTTCTTAGAATGATGTTTTCAGAATTTCAGAGCTGAGGAAAAACTGGCTGAAGCGGCATAGGGTGAGCCTTTAGGGAGGAGGGCTTGAAGGCCAGGACAGGTTTTCCCGAGTTGTGTGTGACAGGGCTGCCTTCCTGGCTCTTCGAGTCCAATAGGCTCTAGCCAGGCTCTTGTAGGTATTCCACACGAGGAGGGTTTAATATCCAATTTACTTGTTTGGTATATTTGGTGTTACATGGGATTTTGATTTAGCGGGGTGATACAGCAACATACTAAAGTCGTAGCAGAAGCATAATACAGCAATTGCAGCGTACAGTTGAATCCAAATATAAACACAATGCCCGTTACTGGTCTCTATATGCTCACCGTCATGGTGCTCGTCGCCTGCAGTCACCGGGAAGGAACGCGCAGATTGAAGCCAGCTCAGGCCTTTGCTTTCTTCAGAGTTCACTTTATTAATTGCCCAGTTTTTGTACTTTGGGCTCAGCCATGTATATGTTCCCCCCATGCTGGTCTGTCTAGCTCAGGAAGACATTATCATTTAAGTGACTCAGGGCACCCGACGATTCACTGGTGCAGCTGTCTTATCTAAACCCAAGGTTACCCTCCAGTCTCCCTGGTGTTGAGAGAAATTCAGCTTTCTTTACAATACAGTCTTCCCCAAGCTCACTGTTTTTTGCACTCCCCCACTGTGGGGGTGTGCTGGTTGGGCACAAATCCTGGATGGATTTACAGGAGAAGAAAGTCCAGGCACTGACAAACTCCTTTGTCCAGACCGATGTCCCCAAAGAGAAGCTCATTAGTGCTTGGGTTGTGCTTTGGAGGCAAATGGATCCGCACAGCAGGACTACCGGCGTATCTTCAGGATGTGGCAGCTGAGGAGATTGCGCAGGGGAGCTCGTTGAGGAGGGCAGTTTTGTGCACAGAAGGAAGCTGCTACGGAAGGAGTTTAAGTAATGAGGAGCACAAAGCCTTGAGCTTATGCGTGTCCCTGAGTGACCAGGGGTCCACGAAGGGCTCTAAGGGTCAATGCTTCTGGTTCTGGTAGAAATTACAGAAAAACATAATGCCTGGATAAAAAGGCATTACGGACTATTGTGAAATAACATAATCTAGCATCAGAGCCTGTTTCCAGCCATATTATTGCATTATTTTCAGACCAAGGCACAAAATCAGTCATTTTGTCCTAGATTTGCCATTAAGTGTCTCACTCGCTCCAAACATCTGCTTCTGCTAATGTAGGGAATTAAGTGATGGCAGTTCTGGGCAGTACTCTTGTTGGATGTGATGCATGGTAAAGGAATGGAGGTGAAACGATCACCGTTCTGCTTGTGACTGTAAACTCCAAGCTCCATTGGTTTGCGTAACATACCGGGAATGAGGAGAACCGTATCTTCTGGGATTTGGATGTTGCTTGTCCCAAATGAACCTGCATGGGATTCCTAGAAGGAGCAGGATCATTAAATGGGATAAATAGAGTGTAACAAATAGCACACAGAGGTATGGTTGTATTGGTGTAGGCAGCATGTTTCACACCGCAGCTTTCCAGTTGCACCTTTGTGTGCAAAGGAACTCGTCTGAGCCCAGGCAGGGTGAAGAGATTTGCTCCTTGCTGATGTTACGTGGGACTGTGGGCCTTAGCAAGCTGATCTAAGTAGGCTTAAATCCCGAAGAGTCCTTGCAACCTAATTTTTTATTCTATGACCAGACATGGAGTAGCACCTAGAAGGTATCAAACCAAATATTTAAATATCTTTAAAAATTTGGCTCCTATTGCCTTGATAATGTTGCCCTAAGTCCTAGAAGCGCCTCTTTGAGATTCTTAGTAATGAATTCATGATGTTTTCAAATGCAGTTGCAATTTTATTGTATTAAACGAAAGGAGCTTGGTAATAGGGGTGTCTGTGGAACATTCCCTGTGAGACCGGTAACCTAAAAACACAGTAAGCTTAAAATGAAATGCAGAAGGGAAATCTTTACTGCTTTGTTGGAATTAGACCTTTGGCTGGTTCAGATTGAATGGTTTAATGTAAATCAAATCCCCAGTGCCAGATGACGCAAGGTAGAGAGACTTCTAGTGGTGAAAACTCCCGCTGGTGCTCCTGAAGTGATACTCCCCAGACAACAGCAGAGCCCATGTCTGTTTTGAGTACGGTGATGCTCAGTCACAGCTAACATGTGCCTGTCCTGCATTTTGAGTAGCTCTTAAAATTCTGTCTGGGGTTTGTTTGAGCCTATTTATGTACAAGTGAGAGAAGAGGCCAGGTGTCATTAATTTATTTTCTTTTTTTCCTGGAAATCTTGTCTTGCTGGGATTCAAGTACTGTCTGCACAGATTTGGTGGCGACGCTGGAGCAGCACCTCTGGTGAGGGTACCAGGCATAAGGAAATCCAACTTTGGCCCACTGTGCGTGCATGGAAATCTTCCAGGGAGTATCTGCTAGCCTGTATTTGTGCCGAGCAGATGGTCTGGTCACGTAAAGTAAAATATAGCTACTGTGCATATGTCCGTCACTGAAGTGCTGGGTCGAAACATGCAGCTGTAGGCAGGGGAACGTGACCTGGCAGCCGGAGGAAGGACCAACTCGCATGGTGCCTTTGCAGACTTGTTTAGCATCGCTGCAGTTCCTCAGACCTGGCCCGTGCATGGTATGTACTTGGGAGTTGTCTGGAGGAACTTAATCTTTTCCTTCTGTGGAACAACAGCAGATAATCCTTAATAATCTAGCAGGAGTGTGCTTGAAGAAAACGCTTTGAATTCCAGAAGGTGAAAATCTTCAGCCTGAGTAAATAAGGGTCTGCACTGTTTAATGGCGGAGGTGCCTGCGATACCGGGATGGTTGGCCGCGCTTTCTTTTCGGGACAATGCTTCCTGAATTGTAGGATTGCTTTATAAAACCCCACTACCCTGACAATGCTTGTTTTTCTTTATTCTTTCCTGTAAGTTGGCTTCTTTCTGTTCAGGATGAATTGATTTCAATTAAGCATTTAAATTCGAAAGTAAAAGATTTTGATGGACTTCAGTCTAGCTTTGTGTCTGCAAGTGAAGAAGATTCCTTCACGTTGTTTTTTGTGTGAACACTAACTTTGAAGCCAATAGACTGCTTACTGGAAGTTATATGTGTATACGATTCTAGTTAGTATTCATTTAGCTTTAGTCTTAGATTACCTTGCTTTTATTCTGCCAGGAAATTGTGATGTTTCTTGCTAGATGATAAAATTTTTACTTGGAATTTTTATGAGCTTATCTGCATGGAAGTTGAAGTCCACATGAAAAGTCATAAAACCAGCATCTTACGACTTCTCATTGCTCAAACCCAACTCCTTTTTGCAGGATGCACAACGCAAAAGTGTCGTTAAAACATGTCTAATAGTGCTAAACAAGGGAAATCTTAACTTGTTGAACCGCTTGGCCAGGCTTTTGTAGGTATGGAAGTGCTCGAGGGATTTTCAAAAGCATTTAAAGCAGCTGCCTGCCGATATTCTAGTAAGCATCAGGCTTTATCTTGCATTTGAACACCCGGTTGGATTAAGAGTGCTGATTCTGTGCGAGTACCTCAATTTCGCTGGAAATACAGTATTATGTAGATTTTCCTCACTTGTTTTTTCATACAGGGGATCTAAGAGGGAAAGAAAATACCCTGTTCTTGAGAAAAGCCTGAGTTGAGATTTCTCAGCTGTGAAGCATCTAGTTCAGGTAAAGAAACTGTCCCTGCACCTGGTAGCTAACCTAAACTCAAACTAAGACCTACTCTTGCATGGCAGGACCTGGAAGTACTGGTGGTAGAGAAATGTCCGTACTCCTGCTCGGCTCATTGTGTGGAGTGAATGTTGGTGGTTCATGGAGTCCCAGCCATCGCTTGGACTGATGCTGGAAGCTAAAGGCTCCTCTCTGCCTTCTAGACAGGATTGTGAAATATTATTATTTAGCTTATTAACACTAGAGCTTACTGATGCCAAAGATTTATGACATTATTCTTAAATACTAAGTTTAGGCCTAACAACGTGCTTCAATTTTAAGGTTATATGTTAAAAGTTGGCTTATTTAGTAATATACTTACTATTTCTCTTCGTCCAACTTCCATTACTGCTAAATACTTGTAATGTGTATTTGACGAGTGCCTCTGCAGCTACCCTCTACACATAAGGCCAAAATCTTTTGCTAGATTTTTTTCAACAGAGCAATGCAGAAGTCTGGTAGAAATACTCAAAACCTTTATACTTTCCTGTAGGTTTTTTGGAAATTAATTTGTTGTGTGTTAATATCTGCAAGTTTTGGGTAGGAAAGGCAATTAAATGCTCAGTTTCTAGTTCTCCATACTGCTAACATTGGTGTTTTGGAAAAGGGTGTCCTCAAAGCTTTTTAAAATGTTTAGCTGCATAAGCATAAAATGTTGGCTCATGTTATAATCGTTACAAGCAAGTGTGTCCCATTTTGACAAAAGGGTGAGGTCACTGTGCTCCGCTGGGCCACCTCCCAGACCATGGCTATCACATGAACAAAGACTGACACCTGAGAAAAAGTTATTAAAGAAGGTAACTTCACTGTGGGTTTTCAGAAATGGCTGTGGACCTCTTTCAATGAGCTGCACATGGCTGCAGCCTAGGTTTTTGCTTCGCAGCAACCACCACTTGGTCTCAGAGGTCAGAACTTGGTGTTGTCGGTGTTGCAGTGATGAGTGGAGCCATGCTACCCCTAAACCCCTGAAGGCCTTTTTAACGTCCATGGAGTCCTAGGGTTGTATTTTACACTGATTCTTGCTTTTTTATTATTTCTTTAGGCTTCCAAATGTATCTTTTGTCCTCTAAACCCAAGCTGACTCTAAAAGTGCTACGCTCATCGCTGTGCTAGCTGAGGCTTTGGTTTGGGACTTTTGGCTCTGCTAATGACAGCACGCTGCAGGCTGTGCCGGGGGTCAGGACTTGGGTCTTGGGTGTTTGCCCAAGTATCTGTGAAGAGCCAGAGGCTGTCACCTGGGTATGAAGGGAATTGTCTCGCCTGGGATTTCATCTCTCGCAGCTCCTTCGGCAATGGTAACACTTGGCCAGGGAGGAAGGTGCATGGGTCTGCTCTCCTAAAACCTTGTGGCAGGACACGGTGCCAAGCAGGTGTCCTAAACTTCCTCTTAATGTGCAAGAGCGTCAGACTGGGTCACATCACGCAAAGCGGATGGAACCAGTCCCTGCAAACACAACCGGTGCTGCGAAATGGCTGTCGGAATTTGAGGGGAGGGGGATTATACTGTTCAACAAATCAGTCATGGATTACTTTTTTTAAGGCTGGCTTCAGCTACAGGATAATGCATAATGCTTGCCTAGCTCTTTGAGAATATAGTGTTAAATAAACATGAACTAATCCTCACAAGAATGAGTCCTGTGCTGGCTCTGCCTCTCCTGCAGCAGCTGCTGGCTAAGTCTGCTCCTAGGCCCCTGCCTTTTCTACTTGCTAGCAAAAATATGGCTCTATCATGGTATTTTAATTTATCTCTTAATTCATTAATGCTGAGAGTGTTGACCGAGAAGGGGTGTTGCCTTACAGGAGCATCGAAACTTCTCAAGAATAATAAAATGTATGAGAAAGAGCCCTGCTGTTGCAAACCTGAGTGCTGCTTAATGCCCACTAACAAAGTGATGTACGGGGGCTCGGAGCTTCGCCATGGCCAAAGTGGCTCTGGCTGTACGTGCCTGCTGACCCCCCTCCTCTTTTCTCCCCCCAGGAAGCCTGTCTTACGCTACCTGAGTTTCATCCAAGCAACTCTGGCCTACAAACAACTGTTTTGCCCTCGTTTCGTGATCTTGTGGTGGGTCACCGCTCTGAAATGGCTCAGCAAAGGGTCCAGCAAGGGTGGGAAGTGTGGGAAGGTGGGACTGGGGTCCACAGCGCTGTGCATCAGCTACCTCAGCCGGCAGCGGTGTGGATCGAATCAGCCACAGCAAGTGAACGTGCCCTTCCTTCAGGGCCGCGTGGGGTAAAGCTGAGACTTGTTAAAAGGTCACCGGGGGCTGGTGGTGGAGAGCGTGCTTGCTGCCGTGACAGGGTGCAGATTCAAAGTCTAGCCTCAGAGGGCTTGAGCCATTTCTGAGAGTGTAAAATTAGTTTTAAAAGCAGCATGGAGTACTGGTATTGCGGGTTTTCTAGGTGCTTAAGTTGTTTTGAAACTAGCATCTGGACTGATTGTGAAAGCTGCAGGCTGCTTGGTAAACATGCAACCACAGTCCCAGAACAGGCTGTGAAATAGCTGTGATTCTTCTCAAGGACTACTTTGGAGAACAGCAAGCAATCCATATCAATATATGGAAGCCCTTCTCAGGGAAATATGTAGGACCAGTGGCTGGGAGGAAAGCTGTCGCTGGGAAGGATCCCTTCCTTGAAGAAATCCACCCCATTCTGTCTTCCTCAAGAGCTGTAGGAGAACTTCCTTGGACCTCTTTATTAAAGCATTTTGCCATTCTTTCTGCCTGCATGGGAGAAGGGCTAGAAAAGATTTCTCTGGATAATAGTGGACCTTTAATCATATCCTTTCTCCTGTGGGTATATGGGCAGTTTGATGTGTTCCAGGTTGCACACAAACCAGCGGTAGGCTTCTCCTTCCTCCCTGGGAGATCCAGGCCGATGCGGCATAGGGTCTTTGTGCTGCCCTCCGGGAGGACGGAGGGGTGGGAGCTCACACTGCGCTGGCCAGTGCAAAGGACACCTACAACGTGTGTTGCAGGGAGAGTGCCAAAGTCAAGGGTGAACGATGTTCTTGTGAGCAGTGCTAATTACCTCTCTTTCAGCACTGATGTTGAGTTCCAAGGACCCCAGCATCTGGGGACTCTGCTCTCATCATGTGCTAATTGGGAGTTGCTCCCTACCGGTTCACCCAGGGGAACTGGAGGAAAAAAAAAAAAAGCTAGCTTATGTACCTTGAAAGAGAAATTTGGGGGTGGAATGTGGATTTCATGGCTTAGCCTGGTTTTTTTCTTTTTTTCTTAGGGGTACAGTAGAAGGAGGTGTTTCCAAACTCTTAGGAGAGCAGTCGGCACACAGCTGTGTGCTGTCAAACGTGTCAAACTGGGACCGTTGCTGTGCCTACTCTTTTTGTGCGTCTTTGCCAGTCACAGAGCGTGTTACGGAGGTGACGCGATTTTTGCGTTGAAGCTGTTGCAAATGGCATGGCTAGTTCAGTGTGTTTAAATCTGTTCCTTCTCAAGTGTCTGGGCTTCAAATTTGGCGAGAGCTCTGGAGCGCTGAGCAGCCCTTTCAACAGGATGGCATACACCAGCGCTGCTGTGTGCAGCTTTTTCCTTATAACTCAACATTTTGAAACCAAGATTTGAGACCATAACCATCTTAAAATTGGGAAGAGAAAGTACAAACAAAAACAAACGACGTTTAAAATTGAGGGTGGTGGGTTTTGGATTTTTTCTTTGCATCCTGGTCTGGTTCTTTGACCTGGGACTAAGAGGGCTGGAGCACCAGAGACAAAGCTGTGGATGGAGAACTGCAGGTGACCCATGAAAGGGAACCGACTCCTGCAGCTGCCCTGCCTCTGCCTGCCTTGTTTTCTCTGTGTGCACAGTGTCTCGCGTGGGGCTTTGTCCTGCCTAGAGCCTGCTCTCAAGATCTGGTCTTCGTTCCTGCGTCTGCACTACAAATGCTTTTACAACCAGTTTAGTTACTGCTTGCTTGCTTTCCCTCTGGTATCTTGTTAAAAAAGGCTGAAGACATTGGAGTAAGTGTCCGGTACGTGGTTAGTAGGATTGTGGTAGTGCTATGGTGAAAGAAAAGTATCTTGGCATTTCTGTATTTGAACACTCTCTCTTGGGCTGGAAAGCCAGCCCTCGTGGAGTTGTAGCATGTAGGAAGGAGGGGAAATGCAACTAGATCTCCTTTCACCAGCATGTTAAACAAATTTAACGTTTTAAAGAATTTGAATCCTCTGCATACGTAGTAACTGGAGTTGTTACATGGAGAGTAACTGGAGATTGTGTAAGAGGACTCTGTAAATGGTCTTCTAGCAGTGCTTCCTTTTTAAGCTGTTTGTTCAGTTTTGTTTTAACAAAAAATTGGTCCTGCATAGACATTTGAAGTGCTCCATGCGTTGTAAGGTACACTTGGCACGTATTTAATGCAGCATCCTGAGCTCTTTTTGGAAGTGGTTGGTGCCACATGCTCCTTCACACGCATCGCTGGACTGTGCTCGCAGGGAGCGGGGAGTGTACAGATGCCGGGCTGGTGGGTTGGGTCAGGCTGAGAAGTCAGCTGTGCTTATCCTGTGGGCAACAGGGCTTTGAGATGCATCTCAGGTTCACGTTGCCATATTTTGCTTCATCTCTCTTGAAAACTCATTCTGCTAAGAAAAAAACAACTGCATTGACACTGAGACCCTCCTGCTGCCTCCGCGCAAATGCCCGACCAAAGCGGAGAGTCAGAATCTGTGCTTCATCATTCTTAAATGTGCTTTCTTTTCTTGCAGGCGTGAATGACAGAGGAGGTGCCCCCGACTGCACTTACGGACGTAAACCTGCGTCTTCTCTGCCACGATGACATAGACACAGTGAAGCAGCTCTGTGGCGACTGGTTCCCAATAGAGTACGTTACCGGTCTGGGGTGTGAGATGACGGGGATCTAGAAACAAATGGTGTGAACCTGCACTGGTCCAGTTCAGAGCTAACACCAAAGGCTCTGCAGCCTCCTGGACTGTTGCTAAGATAGAAGCATGTTCTGAATATTTTATGCACTGTGGTTGTGGTGGTCCTGTTAATGGCCCTTTGCTGCCTGTCCTGCAGGGTCCTTAAAGTCATCAGAAAGTTCCTGCTTGCAGATTTTGGCAGAAAGAGGGGCTTTGTAATTAAAGGGGTGGGTCAGCTTCTTGGGAAAGAGGGTAGATGGGCTGGGGAAAGGAGCACATCTCCAGGGAAAAGGACAGCATCCCTGTGCTTGCGCTAGAAAGTTGTGTTCTGCAGTGTGTGCCGAGAAAGCACCCTCAGAGCTGAACCAAACCGACAGGGAGCAACTGTTCCTGAGGGACCGTCATTCTGAATGTCCTGGCGGAGACTGAACAGTACTTGCCTGTGTACTCAGGATCACTGTTGCTCCCAAAGATCCGGCTTAAAGGTGATGTCAGTCTGTCCCAAGTCAGCTCCCCAGCCCCCGTTTGATAAATGCTTGTGTCTGCACAATAAAGAGCTTTTCTGGGGAACTGATAGCTTTCTGGCGTAAAGCATCCAGGGAAACTACAGCTGTAGACTTCAAGGATTTTTTTCTTTAGCTTTGTTGAGAAGGTTTATAGAGGATTTTAGTGGTTTATAATTATGATTGCATAAAATATAACAAACTAGCAAAAGCATTCATAATATTTTGAATTTGTAGATTTCTTTTAAACACCAGGCATGCTGAACTCTCAGCAAATAAATAACTGAAATAAGGTGAAATAACTCAGTGTACGCTAGTTTCCCTTTAGTAGCTGCAGAAGGAGGAGGAGAGCTGGAGGCTGCTGATGTGATTTTTTTTTTTTTTTTTTTTTTGGTACCAATATGCAGTATTTTTTTCACATGTGTATCAAATTAACGAGATCCTTACGCTCTTAGATGAGGGCAGATGGATCTGGCATTTAAAAATAACTTGCTAAAGATGGAAGTGAAAGCTCTGGGCAATGAAAGCAAAATGAAAATGTGGTTGCCTTAGCAAGGCGGGAGGCCGTTACATAGCAGCCTGCATTGCTGCTTCGATGCAATTGAAAGAAACCATGCTACCAAGTGGGGTACAGCAGCTGTTTGATGTTTGCTGGTACCATACAATGGTTAAGACAGCAAAGGTGAATAACTTCCTAAGCCAGATTTTGTGGAATAAGCTAAATTAGTAGCATAGAAGGAGCTTTAGATTGACATATGGCTGAGCTCCTTGGCTGTATGTCTTTGCAGAAGACAGCTCTTTCAGTAGTACAGCTTCCCTCCCTTAGTCTCCTGTAAAATACACTGGCCCACAGTTCCAGTGACCAGCATTTAAAGATGTTGCTGCCCATTCCCACTTGAGCAGCATCTCAGCCCAATGTTTGCAGTGGTGCTGCCCGTTCCCATGGGCTTTGTGTCCCCAAACATTCCTGTTTTTTCTTCTTTCCCAGGTACCCTGACTCATGGTACCGAGATATCACTTCCAACAAGAAGTTCTTTTCCCTCGCAGCCACATACAGAGGCTCCATCGTGGGAATGATAGTGGCAGAGATCAAGAGCAGAACAAAGGTGCATAAAGAGGTATGCTACTAAACTGTGCTTCGGTATGAGATAGCCCACCTCTTGCCATGGTTGACCGCGATAGGACCTGTCTGGGGTATTTTTTTCCCCCATCCATCCAAACACTTCTAAGAGTGATCCTGAGTTAATTTAAGAAACCAAGAAGATGCCCGTTTCCAGCTAGTGGAGCGTGCATGGTGGGATCTGTCTGAACACCTGGGCTGCTGAGCAGCCTGGTACCACAAAGTTTCCTCCTGCTGGGGCGAGGCAGCTGTGGCCCGGTGGGAAGCGTGCTGCCCGATGTGCTGTGCGGAGAGATCAGATCATGCAAGCGTAACCCAGAAGTGGCTGTGTAGCCAGCCGTTTAACTGTTGCCCGGCTGTTTTCAGTGAGCCTGGTCATTGCTGGTGACTGAGGTACGCGCAGCTGCTGTGGGAGGACAAACCTCTTTCTTTCTTACGTAAGGGTTGGACTTCCTTAGCTGTGCTGAGCGAGTTACTCCTCTGACTTCCTGCAGAAACTCCTTCATTTACACAGTCACTGTCTCGAACACAAAGCAAAGGTAACCGATCTGCAGAAGCTCAGGCTTCAGGGATAACAGAGCTTGCAGGCCAGGTGAGACAACACGGTACAGCAGAGAGGTGAAAAAGAGACGGTCATTGAAGACAGTATGGGAAAAGACCACTGGGTTAGCGTAGGGAAAACAGCATAGGCAAGTGGATTAAAAAAAAGCAAGGGCAACGCAGAGAATGCATAACTTCTAAAAGGCCATCAGTGTTATGATTAAACAATAACCTTAACATTCGTAGGAACTGAGGGCACCGAGTGGCACGGGTCTCTTCACTCTAGCTATCTGGCTGCATCTCAGAGCTAGTCAAAGTCAGAAACTGCATCTTCAGCAATGCTAACAAAAGGCTCTTGTTCCAGCCAAGCTGAAAGTCAGGGGCTTATTCAGACACTGCTCCAGGCGACTGAGCCTGTAGAACATGCTCCTTGTCTTCTACAGCAGTACAGAGATCTCCAGCTGACACGAAGCTCAGATGGGAGCATGCAGGCAATAAAGACTCTTGCCGGATTGATCTAGATGCCAATGTGTAACGCCAGAATTGGCATTTTGAATCCTTCCTGGTAAAGCATGCAAATATATTCTGTCCCTAAGCCCACAGATAATGTATATGGTAAGGAAACATCATGATTTGTGTTCTGCATCTGGGAAGATTATACGAAAGTAGGAATAACCCCTAAGGGACCATGCTTGTTTTTTTTTTAACTGCCCACCTTCTTTCCAGAAGCTTCAGCTAAGACTGTTCAGTGAAGAGAATTTTCCTGCTCTAGCCTTGTTTTCAGATGTTCCAGTGTGGGATTCTTGCCTTCTCCTGTGCCTCCCCAGGTATCCTACTAAATAACTTGTTATATCTCTACTCAGGATGGAGACATCTTAGCTTCCAGTTTTCCTGTGGACACTCAAGTTGCTTACATCCTCAGTCTTGGAGTGGTGAAGGAATTCAGAAAACATGGAATAGGTAAGATGCTGCTAAGTGACAACTCTGTTGCTGCCGTTTGCCGCATGGGGCTAGTGGGCATGACTGAAGAAGGTCCACCATTTCACCACGATACCTTTTTGAGACAAGCTTGTCAGTGATTCCTACCAGCAACTGGGAAGGTGATGCACTCGTGTCCCCTTCTTGCTGTTAATGCAGGTGCACCGAGATGTTTTTACTGGCATAGGCGCAACACAACGTGCAAATGTTTCTGGCATAGGCGCAACACAACGTGCAAATGTTTCCAAAGAGCATGGGGCTTTGTCCGTCTTGTTCCCAGGGGACAGCTGAGCACACCAAAAACTTGCACTCCTGCTGCTGAGACTGACTGAAGTGCTAGGGCTTCACCCTGGAGCACGGTTTGAAGCGATTTTCTTTCATGGATATCAGAAGCCTGGTCCCTGAGGCAGAAAATAGAGCTGCTTTTAACCTCTCGACTTCAACAGATAGAACAGACATTTAGAAAAAGACAAAGGGAACTAGAAAAAGGGTGTAACTTGGACCTGATTAAATCTGTCATATGCATGTAAAAGTCTGCTCTGAATGCCTGCTGCAACTCACAGCATTTTTGCAGCCATTTGAAAACCCTGCAGTCAAGAGGGCTTATCTCCATTTAGAGCAGGATGTGTTTTGTCATCAAATAAGTGCCCTCCTGGTGCAATTTCAAGCATCATCGATATCTTTGACCTGCAAAAGGAGATAGGCCAGGTTTGGCAGCATGACCCAGTGTTGCACATCTGAGGTCTCTTCAGTGGATACAGGTATAACTTCTTCCCTTGAGTCCTCCCTTCTCCCCCAGTCGTGTTTAGAAGGGTACGGACTGCTAGGCTATATAAAGAAATGACCTGAAGAGTCCTCAGTGGGAGAGCTGTATTTAAAACTTGCATTGAAATGCTTCTGGAGATAAATTTTCTGTACAAAGAAGAGAATACTTGCACAGACTAATGTTCAGAGAAGGTGGTAAAGGGGTCTTCTGTAAATTTGTGGCTGTTTTGAGTACCCTTTCAGTTTCCAAATCCTATTTTTTTCTCAGCTCCATTTTGCTGGAATTTTCTCCTTTTCAGTATCAGTATTTCCTGTATCCATCACATCTAGACAGCATGTTGCCATGTTCTCTCAAAACCTTTGGACTTGTACCTATAGCAAAACAACCTAAAGAAGCTGCTGCCTGCTGGTGCTTTTTCTGAGACCTTTCTCTTGAGAGTTTTTCTACTTGTCTTTGAAGCTGAAGTCTTTCATACAGGAGGCTTTTCACCCCAGGCATACTTTTAAGCACTAAAGCTCTAATTTTTCTCTGGCAGAAATAAAAAGGCTTTGGTTTCTAGTTCTCTGCTATTCTTAAACCAGAGGGCAGTTTGATTTCTGTGAGATAGAAGAGTGGAATATCTTATAACAAAATTAAACTGCTCTCCTGTTGATGTCTCTCAGTGTCTTTTTGTGCTTGGCTGATGTAAATTCCTACTAAGCGTCAAGTGACCGTGAAGTAGTCTGAGGATTGTGAAACATATGGCAGCATAAATCTCGTCTGTGTGTTTGTATTAGCTAAGCTATTTCTTTAGCCTGTTGTTACCATACTTGATGGAAGAATTTCCCCTGCAAGTTCTGCTGGGTCCTTCATGTCGTGTTGAGGTGGTTTGGAAGAACCTCCAGGTCTCGTCTCTCAGGGCTGCAGTATTCTTTGTGCCCTTCTCTGGTTTATCCTGCGACTAGTTGCTGCAGAAAATCCAGGTTGAGTGAGACTATGCCTTGGCTCTTTTCCTAAGAAGGGATCTTAAAATCCTATAGTTCTTAGATTTTAATTTGAATTCAGCAGATGCAATGCAATAACCTGCTTGTGAAGTCTTGTTTTGACTCTCTGCTATTTAAATGGCTTTCAAATAAATAAATGTGATGGGACTGATACCATTGAAAATGACTCACTTGGTCTTCCCCAAAGCTGAGCGCTGCTTGGCTGGGGATGGGCATTACTGGCAGATTCCCCTGTCTGGTTCATCTTTGTGGTTATTGAATCACAAGCTTGTGTCTTCATAAAATCTGTTTTGTGAAGGTGTGCTCATAGGTGAGATGAGATTCATATTAAAACCATGGAGCATGGTCCTGTTAAATTCATCAAGAGGGTCTGTGAGAACTGGGTGGGATCTGGGATCTTCACGTGAGTGCAGCAATCACTGCTTAGACGCTGGGTGCAGGAGACCTCAGCTGGGACCCACGAACCCTTGTGCTGTCCCTGAGGAGGCAGCTGCACTGTGTGATTCTGCTGCTCTTTTCTTCAACAGGTTCGCTCTTGCTTGAAAGTTTAAAAGACCATATATCAACGACTGCCCAAGATCACTGCAAAGCCATCTACCTGCACGTCCTCACCACTAACAACACAGCAATAAACTTCTATGAAAACAGAGACTTTAAACAGCACCACTATCTTCCCTATTATTATTCCATCAGAGGGGTCCTCAAAGATGGCTTTACCTACGTCCTGTACATCAATGGCGGACATCCACCCTGGACAATCTTATATCCTTTACCCTCAGTCTGATTAGCAGTGGAACACAAGAAGCAGACGCCAAACTGTGTTGTAGGTTAAAAATGGCAATCTAGCAAAGTGTGACCTGGCTAGATCTGGGGACTGATGCCTGCTCAGATGTGAGTTTAATTGGAAGCCGGAAGGAAGGTGATGTTAGAGGGATTTGAGAGTGACCTGCTTGTGCCCAGGCTCCCCCGACTCCTCTGGGAACAGTTCAGGGAGGCAGTGCAGGATGGCACATTGAATTCTAAGTTGCAGTGAGTTTGATGCCAGTGGTAGCAATGCTGGTGTTAAGCCAGAGTGCTAGGCGTGCTTGTGTGCTGCAGGATTTGTCCAGCAACATGGCAGAGAAGCCCTTGGTCTTGGTTCCTGTGGCCTGGGATCCCCTGTGACCCTGGCCTGGCCTGGGAGGCTGCTCTCAAACTGACTTTGGGAGTTTATTTCAGGTCGTTGGATGATGGAGAAGAAACCTGATCTTTCCCGGGTGTAGCTAGTCAGCCCAGACCTCGCCAGGCAGGTGGATAGATTGCTGTCCCCACAGAAACTTGCTGCGGAGTGCAAAGGGAACTGGCAGCTGCTTAGAGGAAGTATTTCCCATGCAAGTTGGAGCCAGTCTTCCCAAATTGCCTTCTTTTAAGGTGCAAAGCAGATAGAAAAGGATAGAAAGGAGCTTTTGATAGAAAGGAGCAAGTAGTTAACACAAGGAACAGATCTGGCTGTCTAACAGCAGAATAGCTTTTGCTGTGTCATGGAGTCTCTTTAGGGGGTGCTAGTCCACAGAGTTTTAAGTTATCTCTTAAGTCACAGTGTAAATTTTGCTGTCCTTAACTGATGGCTACTGACTACCTACAGCACATTGGATCAACGCTGGCCAGCCTGAGCCCATGTTCAATTCCCCAGAGGATATATCGACAAGCCCAGAGCCTTCTCTGCAGCCTTCTGCCCTGGTCTGGCATTTCTGCCAAGAGCGGCATTGAATATAGCCGGACGATGTGAGTGGATCGGA
>NW_010541132.1:3149-4449 GCF_000687285.1 Phaethon lepturus | reverse complement strand
CAAAGGTAGGTGCCTGGGGGAAAGCTCCCTTCTCTGCCCGAGGCCGGCAGCGACATGGTGGCGATGCCTCACAGCCGCTGTCTTGGGGCAGCTGAGAGCGTGCTCGAGCAAGGGTTGCTGAAGCTGCCGCATGTCTGGGGCATCGCTGTGCTCCGGTCTCCAGCTGGTGGCCAAACTCCTACTGGTTTCACCTGAAGGGAATTTGAACTCTGATCTTATTTACTTGAGCTCAGAGCCTGACAGCAGGTTGAACCGGTCCCTGCTGTTTCCCTCCTTTTCCCAGCTCTGCTAGACCAGCTTGCAAGACCCAGAGTGACCGAGTCCTCGCTCTTTCCCCAGCTCAGTGTCCCAGCACAGTAACCGACAGCCTGTTTGCTGCCAGTTGCATTGTAGGTCTCTGACAACAGTGTCTTGAGGGCAGTGGCTCTCCAGTACTTGAAGAGCTCTGTAACACCTGGTTTCCCTGACAGCTGCTGCCCTTGTCTTTCCATAGGACTGTTCTTCCTTTCATCTCCTGAACCATCCGGCTCTGCACTGATTCCGGTGATGACAGCTCTTGGTCAGTGACCCAGCCCCTGGACGGGACTCCTTGTTCCACAGGTTGACCAAGATTTGGCAGACTTCACAGTTGACAGGCTGCAGCCTTGACTTAACCCCCGTGGCCTGCAGCCTGAGCACGGCCTGGGCAGGCCTGGCTGTCGTGTGAGGCACCTGGCTGTGCCGTAGCCGAGGGCCCGTTGCGTCACCGGTCTGTGTGCATGTTGCACTGTCCCCACCACTTCTCTTGCCTCTGGTTTGCTCCTATCCGTATACGTGATGTAGAGGGGTTCAGTTGCTGCTTCCACACCATGGCTGCTGAGAGCAGCATGAATGAGGTTAATGAATCTGCACTGACTAACCATGTCAATGAGCCGTAAGCGCCCTGGCAGGCCACTGCTGGCAGAATATACAGTCATGCCCTTGTTGCTGGGGAAGGGGGAGCTGGGTGAGGGGAATGGGGGAGCGAGGATCGCGTCTGGGTCCTGCCAGGGCAGCTGCTGCCGCTGGTGCTTCCTGCGGGTCACTTCCAGGGAGAGTAACTGCCTCGCATGAGAAACCCAGCCCCGCCAGCCCTGTGGAGTGACTTATAAAAGAAGCATTTAATTCAGGATGCATCAAATAGAAGGCAGGGAATGAAATTGCTATTTCATAGTGAAATATATATATATTATACTGTATAGATCTTTCTGCCTCTGTCCAAGTTGGAACATAGATGGAGAGGGGAGCTGGGGGTGTAGAGCCGCTGCTGCAGCCAGAGCCC
>NW_010541132.1:2654-3065 GCF_000687285.1 Phaethon lepturus | reverse complement strand
CCTGCATGCACCCTCCCGTGGCACCGGCACTGGGCTCTTGCGGGATCTTTAGGGCTGAGCTCTGTGCACAGATCACAACAGCTTTACCTTGCTGAAGAAAAGCTGCCCTGGCTGCTCCCTGGTGTGCTTCAGGCCATTGGCTGGGCATTGCCACTGGGCCGTGCTGGTGGACGGCAACCTCCCCGCGCTGCCCCGGAGAGCCCTGGCCGTGGGTCCCCCGTGGCCTTGCCAGCCTGGGGCTGTGTTAACGCCCAGCCTGCGGAGAGACCTCGGAGCAAGGTCAGGTGAGCACTTCAATTTTGAGGTGGGAGTCTCTGCAGCTCACCCAGCCCGGGCACGTGTCAGAGGTGCAGGGGGTCCCACTGCCAGTCCCCCTTCCCTGGCTGAGGCTCTTCGCCCGCTCCGCATTCC
>NW_010541132.1:440-2641 GCF_000687285.1 Phaethon lepturus | reverse complement strand
CCGCCGACTTGGGAAAGGGAGCTGCAGCTGGTGCAGGGCCTGTGTGTGCAGGCAGCCCCAGCTCCGGCAGCCCCAGCTCCGGCAGCCCCAGCTCCGGCAGCGGGTGTGGGCAGGCTGTGGGGGGAGACACAATTAACCGGTCAGGCTCAGAAATGAAAGCAAACACGTTAAGATCTTGCAGCCCCGATGACCGTACAAAGTCATTTCAGTGTCTAAGCCCCAGAGGTGGGAGTTAATTAATAAAAGGGTGCAGGAGGAGCTTGCTGTGCATGGTACCATGCTGCTCCCCAAGAAGGGTGGCTGGGACCGCCATGGGGCTGGTGCCATGCGCCACCGCTCAGCTCGGAGGTGGCTCTGGCACATACTGTTTGTTGGAGCAGCAGCAGGGTGTTCCGGGAGGTGCTGGTCCTGTTTCTGCAGCTCAGAGAGGTCTAGCTTAATGTCTGTTTGACACAAAGAAAAAGGCATCTCTCTGAGGACAGTCAAGCTTGGAGCTGTTGGAGCCCATCCTTGGAGCCCTTCCAGCCCCAAGAAGCCAGGGCTGACCTCGGTGGTGGCGCCTTCCACCCTCCCTGTCTCTGGTTCCCCTGCGGTTAGAAGCGCAGGCGGCACTGCGCGGTCAGCTGTGCTGGGTGCAGCAGGCGGCTGAGTAGGGCTTGAGGGACGCAGTTTCGTGGCAGACAGTGCGATGGGGCAGGGAGCTGCAGGTGGAGCCAGGGCTGGTGATCACAGCTTTGGCCAAGATGCTTCTTGGGGGTTTTAGCTGGGCCACGGGGTGGAAGAGGAGCTCTGCGACTGCAGCAGAGGTAGCGTGGTGGGGTCGCAGCCCACTGCCACCCAAGGTTCCCCTCTGCGGGGCTCCGTGTTCCCACCTGCGAGTGATGTGGTGGAGCCACTTGCAGGAGAATGGGGCAGGTCTGCGCAGCCAGCGGCTCCGCCTTGGGTCCGGCTCGCCCTGGCTGCCGAGCGGCCGTGCCTGGCGCTGCCCGTGGGGAGCAGGGAGTTGCCTTGGCTTTGCCGGGGCGCTAGCTGTCCCCATTGTCCCTGATGCTCCTCTCGCAGCCCGGCTGGCCCGGCTGCCCCCACGGGCAGCGGTGGTAGCGGCAGGGACTGCTGCCATCCCTCCTAGCCACAGTGCTTTCCCAGGAGAGACCTGAAGCACCCTTCCAGGCTCATCCATGTTACCACTGTTGGGGTGGGGTTTTTTTGCTTAGCCACTTCTTACTTAAACTTCCTGGTTTATATGAGTTCTTTAGCAACTGAAGCCCCTGGTTTTCCTTGGCACTTGCTTTCTCTGGCCCAGACTGTATCTTTCTCTCCCACTTTCCTGGGACTGATGTTCCCCCCACTTTCTATCCTGCCCCTTGCACAACCCAGCACCACTGCTGCAGCACGCGAGCACATCCCGAGGGGAGCAGTGACTGCTCGTGTGTCCTCCTGCCACCCCGTTCCTCTGAGGTGTCAGCCACGTCCCCTCCTCACAGCCCGGTATTTCTTGAAGAGCACTGTGCTGCTGCCATCAGCCTCTCTCTAAACCTCTTCAATTAAACCAAACCTCTTTTCCGAGTTGTTTGTCACTCTGTGCAGGAGCCTGTCTCTGAGCAGCTGCTCGAGCACCTTCACCCGACCTTGTGCTCCGCTGCGACACGAGGCGACCGCAGGCCCCTTCGCTGTGGCTGGGAGCTGCTGGTGCAGGATTTTCCTCAGGCTCAGCTGAAACGCCACCCCCTGCAGAGGTCGGGGCCTGGCCCCACTGCAGCTTGCACAGCCTCAGTGCAGCCGGGCTCCTTGCCGACCGCCCCAGCAGTGGCTGCGTTACGGACAGGACAAACATCCCCCACACACAACCAGTGCCAGGGAGGCTCCGGGCCCTTGCCCTGCGCCTCCAGCTTCTTTCATCGGCACAGTCCAGCGCAAAGAGCAAAGCCCTGAGGCAGGGGAACCGACAAGCGCTGCACCACCCCAGCCCCTGCAGCCCCAAAGCCGTGGGTCGCCAAAGGCTTTGCGCCGGCGGTCAAGAACGATCCCGACTGCGAAGCGTTCAGCAAAGCCATTTATTCCACTTTCCTGCTCCCACAGATCTCCAGGTTGAAACCCACACGAGCACTCCCCCGCGCCCCAGAGGGAATTCATGGCACGCCACCCCGTTGCGCCGGCACCCTGAGCGGGAGCCCGGCTGCACCGCCGGCAGCGGAGGGGGG
>NW_010541132.1:0-390 GCF_000687285.1 Phaethon lepturus | reverse complement strand
AGCTCAGCTGTGTCCACTGCAAACACAGCCGCGTCCAAGTCAACAACGGGGCATTTAAAAAATAAAACGTTTTGATCCTTAAAAATGAAATGGGGACCTGACAGCAGCAGTGCGTCCCTGAAATCAAAGCATAATTCTAAGGCTTCGGCGCCCTCACGTAAGCACACGAACTCTGCAGGGGGCTGTGCAGGTTGATCTGGGAAGCTCGCTAGAGTTTAATGGCCATAAAAATACATAGCTTTCCCCTGCTTCAGACAAACCCTCCCGGCTGGGCAGTGGAATCGCGTGGGCAGCAACTGCAGCCGGCAACGGGTCAGAAAGTTAGAAGAAAGTCTCTAGTCTCACCCACTTTTAATAAGCACAAACACGGCAGCATCACTCCATCGGCTC
>NW_010541131.1:0-33146 GCF_000687285.1 Phaethon lepturus | reverse complement strand
AAAGAGCGCTTAATCTGAAGATCCCACTGCTCAGTCTCTCAAGCAGACCTTCAAAATATCACCTTTGTTAGCGGATGCTACAGTCACTTTCAGGTGAATCATATTAAAGGGGCTGTAGAGAACCTCCTTTAGGTTGTAAGGTGTTAGCTTCTAAGCAGGTCAGTTGTCCTCTTAGGAAATATAATGGTAAGATTATGAAGATTTAAAAAAAAAAGAAGTAAACCCCAGAATCCTTACAATGTTTTGTTCTCCCTAAACTTTGACATTGGGAGAATATTCTGTTGGTTTTATGAAGGTTTAGATGTGCATTAAGGTATTCAGATAGAAATCATGAAAGAAAAGCTGCTACATACTCTGTACATCTATATTGATTGTGTTCTAAAGCTCATTATGTTACTTTTTCTCCCTCAGGATATTCTACTACCTAAACCTAATTCAATATCTGTTATAGAAAGAAAAGCTACATATTTTAGAGTGTAAATGATGAAGTTTATTAAAACTGTAACTCTAAAATCTCTGGAAACCAAAAATGTTCCTAAAAGGGTTTGGAGATGGATGGAGATCTCCTCTTTGTAGGTCCTGAACTATATTTTCAGTGAAGAAAATTATCCTATCTTATTCTACACAGGATGAGAATAATTTCATTTATATCTGTGAACGTTAAAAATCTGAAATGTAATGCACATGGCACAATACTGCATATTGTGTAGCTTAGACACACTATTGTGAATGTTCAAAGCTCCCAGAGAACTTCAGAAGAATTTTCCCTCCTTCAGGTGTATGATTTGTCCTTCTCTGAAAGAAATAACCTTTTTTTTTTTGCTAGAAGTGCTGTTTGGTATGAGAAATGTCATCATAGGGATCTAACACAGAACCAGCCGCTATCACACAGGGTTTTTTAAGCAGAGGAACTAACGACATTTTTCAGTCTGTAGGGGTAGGCAAAATATTTGGGCTGTACACTTTTTTTTAATTTAAAAAGGTATAGTCTTGAGACGTGGTATAGAAGAAGGTTTACCAGATAGAACATACTTATTCACCCAGGATATCCCCTGTGCTTTCAAAAGCACGCGCATATGCCAACACTCTGCCCATCATGTGCTGAACTGGTGGCTCTAATGAGCCTGGCTGTCCTGGGGATGCCTGATGTGTATGGAAACTTCTGGTCTGGGACTTGCCATGGCTCCCTTGTTAAGAGGGTGTGGACAGGGAACACACCACCTTTTTTTGAGCCCTAAGTTTCTCCCAGGGGAAAAATACTGTGGTGTAATGGAGAGGAACCCTTTGCCTCCAAATGAATTGCTGAAATCCTTTAGGGAAGGCCCACTTACCCTTCTGACAGACTACGTGCTGTTGAATTATGTGGCAATCAACAGCTGATGCTTCTGCTCTAGGCCTTCACAGGCTTTTATCAGCACAGA
Source organism: Phaethon lepturus (assembly GCF_000687285.1). Taxonomy (NCBI): domain Eukaryota; kingdom Metazoa; phylum Chordata; class Aves; order Phaethontiformes; family Phaethontidae; genus Phaethon; species Phaethon lepturus. The sequence goes on along the minus strand of NW_010541131.1, from coordinate 31,725 downwards.
GCCACCAGGAGAAAGTGCAGCTTTCCCACTGACGGGAAAGATTTAGCACCTTTTCCATCAGGTTACTGACTCAGCTGAGGTGGGGAAGTCACGCCACAGCTCTACAGGGACCTTGGGAGGCTGTGGAATGCAGCTACCCAAGCTCTCCTGGAAAACGCTGTGGGACAGAGCAAGCTCCCAGGCCTTAGTGAATGCAGCCCAGGGTAGGGGAAGGGTCCTGTTTATGAAGCCCTCTGGTAACTGCTGTGGTTGGTAGGTTGGCTCTTCCTTCAAAGCAAAGAGCCTCTCTAAAGGGGCTGAAGGGCTTGCTTGCTTCTGGCATCAAGAAAGGTTCTTTCCTTATATAGACTGCCTTATTTTCCTTTAACGTTATTCAAAATAAAAACCCATTTAAAAGAGGAACTGCTGATGCTGGAACAGTTCTTTTACCTACGTGGGGGAATGAAGAGCCTATAATATGTAATTCAATGCATGCTAGGCTCCCTTTTGCTGATAGGAAAGGTAAGATGCTTATAATAATGGTTGCTTTTTCCCTATAGGTATGAGTGAAAGAAATTAGAAGTTTAATGATATCATCTTGATACTCTGTTGCCTACAGAATGTAAGCCTTGGATTCATAATTGCATTAAGAACCATAGCTTATGCTGATCATTAACAAGGAAAATTTCACACTAGAGATTCATTATACTAAAGACCAGTTAAATTACAGTATGCGTATGCACATTAAAGATATTATGATTCATTTCTGGGAGGCTTTAAAATACTATAGTTGGAAGAAATTATCTTGCATATTTCTCTCAGTGTAAAACTAAAGCCTGGAAAAAGATTATTTAACGTTTGTAGTATTTGACTTCTTTCACCATAAAAATCTATCTTTTTTCCTGTCACACCCAGCCCCAATTACTCTGCCAGTTTTCCAGTGACCGACAGTAACAATGTTATGGAGGTAGACTTATTAATACTTTTTTGCTCAGTGGAGAAGTATCCCTCCTTGGCTATTTGAGCAAAATAACAAGAACCAATGTCAAAAGTGGATACAGTGTCACTGAAGGTGCCTTGAAAAGAACAAAAAATGTAAAGCAGGAAAGCAGAATATTCTACTCTGTCCTGCTATGCTGAGCTGTTTTATTTACCATTTCTAGTCTAGAAAGCTTACAGAAGAAATACAAATAAGAATAGAGGATAACAACATTGAAGGAACTACATATACACCCATCTATTTTGGACATGAAATGTATTGAACCATTGATATGATGTAATTAGGAACCTGTCTTGCAGTCATGCATTCTTATGAGAGAGGACTGCAGATCAAGGGTCTACCAAATAATAAGTTTTTCTTCAATATGAACCTAATTAAATTGCAAGATACAGCAACTCTGATTCTCTCCCTAATGTGCTACTTAAAGGGTCAAGGAATAGGGCTTTAGATAGATCCTCCTTCTGGGAAATAAATGCATTCCTCTTTTCCTGAGCATTACACAACAAATTTACTAATTAGTCAGGACAGATAATTGCTCTTGTTCATTTTGAGAGAGCCTGTTATTGCTGATGGTTTGTGTGTGGGTGTGGTGCTGTTGTTTTTCTTTTGTTTCGATTTTTAACACCTTTTTATCACCAGTAGTTGCCCCTTACCAGTTTTTGCCTGGGTTGTTGTTACCCTGAACAGGAGGACTGCCTCAAAGGAACTGAAAGCATAATCCATAGGGAATAAAGATGGTGTGATCCTGGCTTTCTGATAAATAACTCTAAATAATGTATGAAAAAAAATGTTCAATGGATGCTTCTGTGGAGCCAGAAGAATAGGTTTTGCCAGAGAGAGAACCAGGCGAGACCCCCAGCTTTGCCCCTGAAATTTAGTCTAAACATAAAAGGCAGCCTGAGATGAAGGCATGGACAGAGAACTGGGCACTGTGTCTCAAGATGTAGATATGGATTAAGAAAATCTTACAACAAAATAGACCCGAATTTCCTTATCCCAGAAGTGGGTCAGCTTCAAACTGCCTTTAGGGGAATGTATAGCCTTATCTCTTAGAGTGTTTTAACACTCTAACAATGTGTAGCAGGTTCAGACAAGCATATAAAGCCAAATTAACATTTGCTTCCTGACCCCTATATTGATTTGTGCTCATCAAATGAACAATCCTATTCAACTAATTCTGTGGATAGAGTTTATTTTGCTGTGCTTTTGTTTTATTAATCAAAATATATGTAACTTAGAGAAAAATAAAATCATCTTTACCTGCCCAAAGAAATAACATGCCTAAAAGTTTCAGCAAATAACAAGACTCTGGAGGCTACGGAGTCATAATCTTTGTATTGAATTTGTCTCCATCCAGGTATGTGGATAAAAACTTGATTGCTTCTGATGGCATATTTTGTGGGAGCCACCAGGCTGGGGACAGAATTTGGAGTTCAGACTTACAGTTTACACTTTCTGTTGTCTTAAGTTCATGGTAATAAATGCAGGTGTTTTGCTAGAATTTCCAATGTCCTCCTGAGTCAGTTCCTGTTTCAAAGGCAGTCTTAATAATTAGCCAAAATTCTGGGTCATATCTTCAATTGCGCTGGAAGGACAATTTCTAATTTCTTTTTTCTTTTAATGGATATCCATCAGTAAGTGTTATCATCTTGACTGTGTTTTGGGCGATCCTGCAGCTCTTTCAGTTGGTTACACTTTAGGATAAAATTCTGCTTGTAAGAATCTGTCTTGGATGACACAAACACACAACTGTGTGCCATGAGCTCATTTCCACACAATTTTTCTAAATAGAGAGGACATCACCAAGCACAGTTATGTTTTAAGGACAAGTTTCTAGTTTTGTTTTGGACTGCTGCTGGCTATTTCTGTGTCTCTCTGCATGCTGATCAGATCTTAATGATGCTTCATGTCATCCCACTCCTGGCTACTGCAGTTGTTTAGCATCAAGCTTTCATCTTGAGTCTAGTCAGCTGCATGCATCGCTCTTTCCTCAAGAAATCTAGGTGTGTATAACGTTGATCTGGTTTTTTTAAAAACAGATTTTCTTTTCCACTTCCCCATGCTGAACTAAATCCTAAAGAACAAATAGATGAACTGCATGAAGACTCAGATTACTTTGCTCTTTTCTTCCTAGTAATTATTTATGAGCACACAGCTGCTATGCTAGGCAAAGTTCATTGCACAAGATATGGAAGTGGAAGGCAGGCAAATGTGGAGGAAAAAAAGCGCAAAATGTTATGAGATGCTACCAATGCAAGTAAATTGTTCTGAGTTCCCCTTTCAATCTGTTTGTAGTCAGATTGCATGTATTTTTAAGCTCATCAAATTTTTCACAGAAATTTCATTACAATTTTCATTTACATGTATTTTCATTTAAATCTATGCAGAAATCCAACAAATCATTCGGACTTGCTACCATTTATTCTTTGAGTAAGAAATTAATTTTCTCAACATTTGCAAGTTTATTCATCAGTCTTAATTTAAATTACTAAAAATGTTAGATTCTTTGAAGAAATTCAGTGTCTGGATTACTCATTTCTCTGACCTAACTGAATAATTCTGACACGTCACACTTTGTGTATAGAGAGAGTTAACTTCAATCCTTTGCAAAGGTTATTTGGATAAAAGTAGGATCCAATTAACCTACATTATTAAAAATTGCAATTTGCTATTCATATAGGTTATGAATAGGCTCATTAATAAAACTGATAAAACAGACATAGGATCACTGTGACTGAATATACTCCATACAACTCAAGCTATTGCTATTTTTTTATACCAGGTTATTACTCTGTTACGATAGGAACTTGGTGGTTTGATGAAAGGTATTATATATACAGATATACATACACTGACGGATCTCGTAGGTGGGCTGCTGCTCAGCTCTCACTACTCTGTGAAGGCTCTGCGAGTGCATCACCTCCGGAAGGATTCCCACGGCTGTCATCGCTCAGATCTGCCCTAAATGCAAAGGGCATCAGGGATACTTGAGAAAAAACACAAGATGGACACCCAAAGGCATAAGGACTCTGGCATTGCATCTTCTTTGAGGCACCCACCAGGTGTGATGCTGAACCTCGTAACACAGCACTCAAAATGTACGAGTTCATACAGAACGGTGCCAAAAACACTGCACTGCAACTCTTTAACTTCACCCAAGCAACTCAAAGGATTTCCAAGCTGTACTTTTTACTGAAGTTCTCCAGCTGCTACTGAGGCTATACTGTTCCACTGAGTTGACCCGTAAAACGTGTATGTTTATTGTATGCATGTGAGACTACTGCCAGCTAGTTTCTAGCTCCCTGAAACTGTTGTGCAGTTACACTCTATGGCAATCCTCCCTTGAGCATGGTACTTGCCATATTGATTTTATTTTTCTTAAAGCCTATTCTGAGACATATGATATAAAATGGAATTACTGACTTTGTGTCTGTTCATAGGACAAGGCTATTTTAATTATCTTCAAGTACCGCTGTTGCAATAAGTTTCAGTCAAAGTATAATGTATGTCTGGTTACATAACTGTTATTCTGACTTATGGGAATGTTTTTGTGGAAGGAGGATGAGAGTGAGGGAAAGGAAGTAAAAATGTCAGGATTTATCAAGAGTGTACAATCAGATCATAGCTATCTGATTATTTTGCTGATGTTTGCACTGATACTAATGAAAATGTACTAGTGCAAGCTCCTAATGAAAATATATTCTGCTTTTGCAAAGATTTACCCCTCAAAAAAAAAAAACAAACCCAAAAAATTAAAAATCTGCCTTTTATGTGGAAACGTTTTCACAGTCCTAAAATATGTATCCATCATGCTTCAGTGGAAGACTCTCCAGAAGAGGGACTGCTGGATGTGCTTTCAAAGACACTTACTAGGACCAGCTCTGCTGAATCCTGAGCTAAACTTTAACTGGAGCTAACCATGTAGTAGCATTACAAAAGAAATGGAATTGGAGTAATCAAGTGCTATGTAAACAGTAGAACTGAGTGTATTGAGAATACTGTGTGGTACTGTTTGGTGTATTAAATAGGTAGGATAACTTCACTCTTCCAGACAACCCAGTGCAAAATTTCTGGAAGTAAGCTGGCAATTACTACATAAAACTAACAGAATCTGGACAAACTGATATTAATTCCTATCTGTCAATCTTTTCACCTATAGGTGCAAACCGAATTTCATACCAAATTCAGCTGCACAGATGTGGCACCACAGTCTACAGCTATCTCTGAACACTTCACAGAAAAGGTCAGAAGGCAGATTACTGTCTTCCAGATCCCACTTCCACCTTTTCCCCTTTCATACACAGTAGTAACCTCAGCAATGAGACTTTTTTCTAATACGAGACAAATTAATGCATTAGAGAAGCCTTTTCTTTGAGTGGAATCAAAATGCCTTGAGACAGCTTTTCCAAAATTATCCCATCTTCACATTAGGTGGAACGTGACTGGTCCATTGAGGTCATTGTCAATGTAAACTAATGAGGTACTGAAGCAGGAGGCTGATACATGCTTGACCTTTCCGCTATGTATTTTAGAGCTAAACAAGCCTTTTCTTTTTCTGGCTCCTCTAATATTCTTGAATCATTCACTTTTTAAATGCAATATATCTGACTTTCCAGTTCCATGAAAAACAAAGCAGCTTTATGCTTGGGCAAACTACCAAAACAGAGTTACTCATCTTGTTTTTCATAGCACTTAAAGGTGGCCTGTGAAACCACAACAGTTCAAAAAAGCAAAACAAAGCAAAAATGCATCATGCACATATGGGGGAGGTCTCACTTTTTCTTGCCTCATGTAACTCTTAAGGAACCCTTGGCAGCGTATTTGGGTGCTGTCTCATGACTGCTCCTGTCAACACCAGCTGCTAGGCTTTGGGTCACGTTCTTTTGTTTAATTGTTTAAGTTGGAATATTTGTAAGCCTTTGTAAGAGTGAAATTATGACCTTATAAAACAGTAGCAACTTTTTTATTCAGCAGCAAAGTGCTTTATCATTCTATCTAAATGGAAAAACCTTAGCATGTAAAAACTGGTCCACAGGGTTTTTTGGTGGGTTTTTTGGACTGGGCTGATATGGTGTTTGTTTTTTAAGTTATCTATCTTTTATTACAAGGAAATTGAAAAAACAGTAAGAAAAACATAGACAAGGAACGGCTTGCACAGAATTTTGTATCTTTAAAATAGTTCTTTCTTTGAAAGGATAAATAGCCTTACACAGTCTTATATAGAACACAATTTTAACAGGATTAAATATAATTGTTAAGTAATGTACACAGCTTATTTTATGGCCAGTTAATATTTGTTCCTTCTGCAAGACGGAGTAAATAAGTTTTTGCACAGTTCCCTTCTGTTGTGCTAGAAAAAACAGGAAAATAAACTTGAATCTCAACAATTCTGTTACCAGTGTTTCTTTACAAATTTACAATTTTCACCTGTTTTGAAGTCTGTCCAATTTAAATTCCTATTCTCATCCTGAAAAGGAAATTTCACTGAAGGAATCCCACATATGGCAGGGGAAGAGGGAATGAAGAGAGTTAGTGTTAGCCTTTGATTTCTAAGTACTGCACACAGTATTTAAGCCCCATCAAATGAAAATAATGTGGGGGATCTCATTCCAACCCCTCTTTGTGGGCGTTGCAGAATCGTTACATAGTTCAGCAGTTTGGCAAAAGCATCAGTCTCTGCTTAAAAGAAGCCCAGAGAACAAAATAAAATAGGTCCCCTTGCTTCAGAGAGAAACATAAGACCACATAAAGAAATGTTTACCGGGGCTCGCCTGCCCTGCTCTTGCGTGTGGCTGGGCTCCTCTGGCACGGTGCGGCGGGCACTGGAGGTGGCTCAGCCCAGGCGGAGCTTTCTAAAGGTGGCCTTTATTCTGCTGCCCCTTCTTCCCCTCCAAAGCTGTATTTAGCTGTTCTTATAGCGTTTATGATTCTTACTGTTGTGGCTTACATTGCAACATCAAGATGAACTATTAATTTGTAGTCCTTGAGTATAAAGAGGGGAGATGTGAAGGTTTGGTGCTGCTCGCCTTATTTAGCAGTCTGCAAAATGAGACTGAGAAGGGATTTCTAATTTGCTTCTGAGTTGAGAGGAGGCCTTTTTTAGCCTAAAGATGTTCTGAATTGGTTTGCAGAATAAAAGCATACTGATGGGTTGCAAACACATATGCTGCAACTTCACAAGAGGTCTCTTATTTCACAGGTGTGTTTTGCGTATGAGGTTTGCATAGGGACAAAAAAAAAGTAAAGGGCAAGTTGCGAACTCCTCCCTGCTCCCTCAGAAAGCCTATTCTGAGGTAACTCGGGAAGTTCATTATAAGCCTGCCTCTTCCACCCTTGTTAGTGTAGCACTTTTCAGGTAAGCAGACTGGGCTTGCCGTTCCTGCCAGTGGAGCCATCTGCAACCTTTTCTCTGACCTCTGCTTTTGCACCAGCTCAGGTAGAGTCCACTTTCATTTCCATCACTACAGGCACCACTGTGATACCAAGATTTTCCCTAAGCCTGAGACACTAAAATTGAATAAATTTTATTTATAACTCCTGACAGAATATTCTTCTCAAGGAAGCAGAATATTTTACAGCAATGAGTGTTGGGGGCATCACAGCTTATTTGAGCTATTGCTTCAGGCTGTCTGCAAACTCTGGAAGACAACAGCGAGTTGTCTCATTACGCTGTCAAGCTTTCCTTGATGTCCCTGAAGAACAGAAGACTACAGACTGACTAAAGCATAGACCGTGGCATTTTCATTTATTTATTTATTTATTTTAAAAACACCTTTACAGCATGCGAAGTTGCGTGGCACCCTGTGACATCTTCAGGTTGTCTAACTATTTTGGCATGGTACCAGCTGTTGGCTAGGAGTCTGTGAAGACCTGCAGCCAGCTAGTAATAAACACTGGAAATGCTGTCTTCCAGAGAGACTTGGGAGGAATTTAGACCTTCTGAATATGGCTACTAGTGCTGATACCATAATCCGGATTTTACAGGCTCTCCTTTTATTATTTCATGTAGTTCTAGAATATCTCAGTAAATCTCTTTCATCTTTTCTCTTTAAACCTCTTAAAAAGTAAAACTCTTTTCTCTGTCAGCCCTCAGGCTTCTATTAGGAGAGAAATCCTCTTAAACATATCTCCGAGTTCACGATTTGTTTTGTGTGAATTTTGAACCTTAAAGTTCAAAGATGTAACCTGTGGACCCATTTTTATGTTTCCTGAGGCATAGAAACGGTCCCCCCTGCTATGTATGCAGTAGCAAAACCTTTTGAATGTAGAAAAGAAAGTCTAGGAAAAAATGGTTGATTCGAAATCAGAAAAAATGCTGGTTCCTTTCCTGAATGAATACAATATATTAGTTCTTATATCCTTTCTGTGATATGTATACCTGATATTTTTCACATTAAAAATTATTTTAAAATTACCTTTATCTATACTAATTTTTTTTTCTCTCTCTCTTTCCCGGACTTGTGACTTGCAATAGGAAAAATTTTTTCACTGAAATGGCTATTAAGCACTGGAACAGGCTGCCGAGGGAAGTGACTGAGTGACCATCCTTGGAGGTATTTAAAAGATGTGGTGCTTAGGGACATGGTTTAGTTGTAGGCTTGGCAGTGTTAGATTAACAGTTGGATTCGACGATCTTAAAGGTCTTTTCCAACCTAAATGATTCTACAGTAGTACTTACGGAGCTGGCCTTGCAGCCTTCTTTTTATTGTAATGGCACCACAGGTTACAATTCAGATTACACTGATTTGTTGTTAGGCACGTGGAAACATTTGGATGGACAGCACAGTGCTGTGAACTTAATTTGGGTGTTATTGGGATAGTATTGATTTTAAGTTTTGTTCCTGCAATGAGGTCATTTAATGTAAATAAAAATGTTTTTTTTCCACAACCCATAATAAGACTATGCAAAGACTTAATTCAAACCAAGACCTCCAAAGTCTATCCCCAGGCTCCTTATTTATTATATGGATCTATTTTATTTTCAGTGAAATACTTGATAGATTATGAACAACTTTCTCTGGAAAGCTGAGTTGGAGATTGTCTTGTATTCTTTGACTTCGGCTACTTCTTTCAGTTGCCAAAGCATACAAATGAGAGAATATTCAAAGGATTTTTTCCTCTAGATATCTCTTAAAAAGAAAAGCTAAAATGCAGCCAGAAAATACATGAGGAAAAATGCTGCACTATGTCAGGATTATGAGCATGAGGAAACTCACCTACTATGGATGCTTGCTGTACTGTAGTTTAGGTCATGTGTTTTCTTTGGTGTGGAGTTTTTTTGGTTTTGTTTTATGGGGTTTTTTTAAGTGTTAACTAAACTCTCTGTAGAACAGGAAGAAATAGCAATTGCCAGTTCATTTTCCTTTTTTTTTTCTTTTCTTTCAAGTTATTCATACATATCAGGGTAACAAAACCCAAAAAGTCTTCCAGTGCACTTGGTGTACAACCTTGTACAAAGTATATTCAGTATGGGTAAGGATCTTTCAGCACAATCATAGAATCAATTCTTTCACTGATATTAAGCAGTATTGGATAAATTGGTTCATCTTTAACTACTTGATACTTTTAGTCCATTTTCTAAAGGAAACCAGAGTCGGATATTTACACTGTTGGTCTCTCGTCCTCTTCTTTCCTTCCCTTTCTTCCCTAGTTTGCAACCATTGACAAATTTGCCACATGTTTGACCTGATGGTGCAGGTTCCAAAGATGCTTGTATTTTTATAGATATTATGAGGGTGTAGATAAAAAGAAGAGAGAACATAAGAGAGATATCATTTCCGTCTTTTTTAAGGAAGTGGCTGCAGTGGGAGCTCAACTCCAAAAAAGCGAGGCTACTCTAAAGAGTAGCCAGGCTCAGAGGATTTTTATTTTTATTCAGTGAATCACTGTGCTGGTTCTGGCTGAGATAGAGTTAATTTTCTTCATAGTAGCTAGTATGGGGCTGTGTTTTGTATTTGTGCTGGAAACAGTGTTGATAACTGAGGGATGTTTTAGTTACTGCTGAGCAGGGCTTACAGAGTCAAGGCCATTTCTGCTCCTCACACAGCCCCACCAGCAAGTAGGCTGGTGGTGCACAAGAAGTTGGGAGGTGACACAGCTGGGACAGCTGACCCAAACTGACCAAAGGGGTATTCTATACTATATGACAACATGCTCAGCATATAAATCTGGCAGAAGAAGAAGGAAGGGTAGGATGTTCAAAGTTATGCCTTTTTGTCTTCCCAAATAACTGTTAGGCATCACGAAGCCCTGCTTTCCTTGAGATAGGCTTCCTATCCTAGCCTGCTGATAGGAAGTAGTGAATGAATCCCTTGTTTTGCTTCGCTTGCTTGAGTGGCTTTTGATTTATCTATTAAACTGTCTTTATCTCAACCCACAAGTTTTTAGCATTTTTACTTTTCCAAATCTCTCCCCTGTCACACCAGAAGGGAACGAGCAAGTGGTTGTGTGGTGCTTAGTTGCCGGCTGGGGTTAAACCACGACAGTCCTTTTGGGCACCCAATGTAGGGCTCAAAGGGTTCAAGATAACAACAGGTTTGAATGGAATGTGCGAGATCGAATTTATAGCTGTTACTGTTGTTTAGCTATTAATTGGCTGGCTCCTGTGCTTGCCATGGGGCTTCCTTTCCTTACTGTATGTTGCAGTCTAGTACGTGTTAGTGGCTGCTTTTTGCTTTCGCTGCTTTCTGTACTGTGCCTGGGAACATGCTGCTAACAGCAATGGCAATGCTCCTGGTCTGGCAGATGGCCAGGGCAATGCTGCTGTTCCTGTGCTGCTGTACTGGACAGGCTGGAACTCCAGAGTGAACTCAAGACAAAGGGACTGTGACCTGCAGATGAGTCCATGTGGGAGCAGGACACCCCGAAACATCTGTGGTTGTGGATAAGCCCATGCTAGAGCAGGTACATCTCAAAGCATCTGTGGCCATAGTTATGTCTGTGCCACAGCAGCTATACCTCTGAAGGGATATTGGCCCAATGACAAGTCCATGCTGGAGAAGGTACACCTTGATGCATCTGTGTCTGTGCACAAGGTCATGCTGGAGCACCTAAAAGTGTGTGGCCATGGATAAGCCCACAACAGAGCAGGCACATCCCTGGAGGGATTGCAGCCATGGGTAAGTCCATGTTGGAGCAGGTTTACTTCTGTGTCCTGGTTTCAGCTGGGATAGAGTTAATTTTCTTTACAGAAACTTTATGAGGCTATGTTTTGGATTTGGGATGAAAATAATGTTGAGAACATACTGATGATTTTACTTGTTGCTAAGCAGTCAAGAACTGTCCTGCTTTTCATGCTGGCCTGCCAGTGAGCAGGCTGGGGGTGCACGGGAAGCTGTGAGGGGACACAGCTGGGACAGCTGACCCAAACTGGCCAAAGGGGTATTCCATACCATATGACGTCATGCTCAGCATATAAAGCTGGCAGAAGAATAAGGAAGGTGGGGCAGAGGGGGCATTCGAAGTTATGGCGTTTGTCTTCCCAAGTAACTGTTACACGTGGTGGAGCCCTGCTTCCTTGGTTATGGCTGACCTCCTGCCTGCCGATGGGAAGTAGTGAATGAATTCCTTGTTTTTCTCTGCTTGTGTGCATGGCTTTTGTTTTACCTATTAAAGTGTATTTCTCTCAACTGACAAGTTTCCTCACTTTTACTCTTCCAATTCTCTCCCTCATCCCACTGGAGAGGAGTCTGTGAATGTCTGTGTGGTGTTTAGTTGCTGGCTGGGGTTGAACCATGACATTCTGAAAGGACTGTGGCTGTGGGTAAGGCAACAGTGGAGCAGGTATGTCCCTGAAGGCATTGTTACCCATGGATAAGGCCATGTTGGAACCGGTGCACCTCAGAGTGACTGTGGCTGTGGATAAGTTTATGCTGCAGCAGGTATAACCCTGAAGAGACTGGCTCATAGATAATGTTCCACTTGGAACAGTTACACCCCTAAGGGACTGCAGTCTGTCAATAAATCCAAGCTGGAGAGGGGTCAAACGGAGGAGTTCATTGCAATGTTAAACCCAATGGTCTGGTCCAAAGCGACCAGCGGTGGAGATTGTAATGGAAATACCTTTAAATGATTTGACTTGCATGTTATAGGAACCACTATAGCAGCACCGCCTGAACCAGCAGAGGACAAGCCTTACAAGAAGCAGTGCAAGTGCAGCAGCAATCTGACCTGAGCTGGCTTTGGTGCCCAATAACACCACACAACACACCACCTCTCCTATCCTGAGTGACCACCATAACAGATGGAGCCCAAAGTCATGGACTAAATGAACTCAGTGGACATTTCATGGACATTTGTAGACATTTTATGGGCATTTTATGGACAATTTGCAAGGGTGGTCCATAGACTAATGGAATGATATTTGTGTATTTTATCAAAGGATGGGAAGGGATGGTGGTGATTAATGAGGTTGTATTCGATAGGGTAGTACCTGAGCATGACATAACTGGTATGGAATAAGGGATGGAAAATGTGCTGGTTTTGGCTGGGATAGATTTAATTTTCTTCATAGTAGCTAGTATGGGGCTGTGCTTTGGATTTGTGCTGGAAACAGTGTTGATAACACAGGGATGTTGTTGTTACTGCTGCAGTGCTTTCAGAGAGTCAAGGACTTTTCTGCTTCTCACACCACCCTGGTCAGCAAGTAGGTTTGGGGTGCACGGGAAGCTGGGAGGTGACACAGCCAGGCCAGCTGACCTAAGCTGGCCAAAGGGATATCCCATACCATATGACATCATGCCCAGCATATAAAGCTGGGGGAAGAAGAAGGAAGAGTGGGACATTCAGAGTTATGGTGTTTGTCTCTATATCATCATAGAATAGTTTGTGTTGGAAGGGACCTTTTAAAGGCCATCTAGTCCAACCCCCCTGCAATGAGCAGGGTCATCTTCAACTACATCAGGTTGCTCAGACCCCCGTCCAACATGACCCAGAATGTTGCCAGGGATGGGGCATCCACCACCTCTCTGGGCAACCTGTGCCAGTGTGTCACTATCCTTATTGTGAAAAATTTCTTCCTTACATCTAGTTGAAATCAACCCTCTTTTAGTTTAAAACCATTATCCCTTGTCCTATGGCAACAGGCCCTGCTAAAAAGTCTGTCCCCGTCTTTCTTACAAACCCCCTTCAAGTACTGGAAGGCTGCAATAAGGTCTGCTCAGAGCCTTCTCTTCTTCCAGGCTGAACAACCCCAGCTCTCTCAGCCTGTCCTCACAAGGAGAGGTGTTCCATCCCTCTGATCATTTTCGTGTCCCTCCTCTGGATGTGCTCCAACAGGTCCATGTCTTTCCTGTGTTGAGGGCTCCTGAGCTGGATGCAAGACTCCAAGTAGGGTCTCAGCAGAGCAGAGTAGAGCAGCAGAATCACCTCTCTCGACCTGCTGGCCATGCTTCTTTGGATGCAGCCCAGGATATGGTTGGCCTTCTGGGCTGCAAGTGCACATTGCTGGCTCATGTCCAGCTTTTCATCCACCAGGACCCCCAAGTCCTTCTTGGCAGGGCTGCTCCCGATCCCTTCATCCCCCAGCCTGCATTGGTACCGGGGGTTGCCCCAACCCAAATGCAGGACCCTGCACTTGGCCTTGTTGAACCTCATGAGATCCACACGGCCCATTCCTTGAGCTTGTCCAGGTACCTCTGGATGGCTTCTTGTCACTCAGGTGTGTCAACCACACCACTCAGCTTGGTGTCATCTGCAAATTTGCTAAGGGTGCACTCAATCCCACTATGTCACTGATGAAGATATTAAAGAGTATTGGTCCCAATACGGACCCCTGAGGGACACCACTCATCACCAATCTCCATCTGTACATTGAACCATTTACCATTACCCTCTGGATGTAACCACCTAACCATCTTCCCAAGTAACCATTACATGTGGTGGAGCCCTGCTTTCCTTGAGATGGCAGAACACCTGCCTGCTGGCGGGAAGTAGTGAATTAATTCCTTGTTTTGCTTTGCTTGTGTGCGCAGCTTTTGCTTTGCCTATTAAAGTGTCTTTATCTCAGCGCAAAAGTTTTGTCATTTTTGCTCTTCTGATTGTCTCCCCAGTCCCTCCGGGGGTGAGTGAGAAAATGTCTGTGTGGTGCTTAGTTGCTGACTGCGGTTAAACCACGACTATCACATAGGTCAATGTTCCCTTATAATGACAAAATAGATGTGGAATTAGAAGATGGTTATGTAGTGTATGTGCCTACAACTCACTCAAGTTACTCAACTCTTCTTTTCATACTGTCCCTAACTCTCTGCCTTGCTTTTAGTACTACTGAACTTTGGAGTCCTGTCATGTTAATTTCTACTAAGATGTGTGGGATCTGTGATGTTACTGAAATTGGCATATAATAAAATTATTTCTTTACAGCTCAAAAATTACATGTTGAAATTTTTGTAGGCAGCATCTTTTGCAGTTGGTTAAAATGACAGAACTTGATCACCAGTTGGAAGGTGGATTGCTGGACATCTGATACTTCATGTTTTTCAGTAGGTTGCAGCCTGTTTTTACTCCATCAAAGATCTTGAGGCAATTGCTAAATGTTAAACATACAAACAGTCCTGTTAAATTTACCCTAGCTTTTTTTTTTTCCCATTCTGAGGTGTTGATTCACAGTCATATATGATCCATTTTATCCAACATTATTAGAATTCAGTTTTTGTGATAAAAGATAATTGATTTCTTAGATTATACAATCTTATAAACACACTAGTTGCGATAACGTCTTGCTTGTGTTTCATTTGTGTCTATTGGTACTTTTTTACTCAGTTGTTAATTTCTTTGTTGTGAGATATTAAACCATTACCTGTTGTCATGCAGTGCATACATAGTTATTAAGAAATACAATGGTGAATACTGAGAAGAAAATTTCAGAAATTCGTTACCTTAAATAAAAAAGTGCATGGTTTATTTTTTAAATTTCTGCAAAAGCGTCATTCAGGTCACTCCTTCGCTGGTCAGGCTTATCCCTACTAATTGAAATTGTACCGCAGATTTTGGGACTACTTTAAAGGAGCTGGTTTGACTATCACAGCTTTAGATGTAGGTGAAACAAGCATTATAATCAGTTGGGCACTTATAACAATGATTCCATACTGTTACTTGAACTGTCAAAGGAACTCAGCCACTCCATTCAGGTAATGCTTGCAAGTTCTTCAGCTTAGATTGTTCTTTGTGTAAAATAGCTCATGTTTAATTCCCCATGAAATACGATTTTACTATTATGGTTGGCTGTGATGAGATTACAAGGAGAAATAGGGGGTGAAAGGAATGAAATTCAATTTATTTCCCCTGGTGTTGCAATATATCACACCTTCTATCTCTTTTGCATGATCTAAAGAAAAATAATTTCATGTCAGTCAGACAATTCAGGGGGACTCTGAAAAAGTCTTCGCACCAAACAACTGGGGAAAAACCAACTTAAGTGTGTAAGTAACAAATAGCTCAGAATAGCTAATTCCCTTCACTGGGTCTGACAACAGATCCCCAAAAATTACAGTGTCTTTTTGGAAAGGGGGTTGGAGAAAATGCTATGTCACAAAGTGCGTTGTGTACTGTCGTGTGTAGCTATTGCAGAAAACTGATAATGTACCAAAGATGCTGAGCTTCACAAAATATGCATGTAGCTGGAATCATGTTTCACGTTCTCAAGGACGTGTTGGTAACAAGAATGAAGAGTATAGGCAGGGAAAGAAAAGTTTGACTTAACCTCTGGAGGAATTGAAGTCATTAATAATGCTTGCAATAGCCTATATGTTATATTCATCCAGCAGATTAAGTATAATAAGAAAGAGAGAAATTGCAGATAAAGCCGTAAAACAGTTGATTTTGGAGAACTGCAGGGGCATTTACATCTGTAATTTAGTTTTTAATCACAAAGTTATTAAAATAGTTCAGGGTGAAGAAAAGAGTTGTAAAACTGAGATCATCCAGCTCGAGGTTAAGCTGTGTAACCTGAGCCTTTCTTTCTCTGATGGTTTCTGACAGGTGAGAGTACAAAAATTACTGTTAAATTGAAGTGAAAGTGCTTTTATATGTAACTTTGTTGCAAACTCTTTTTTCTAATCCTTAGCTAAATGTTTGACCTTAAGTTTTGTTTAACACGTTATTATTCCTTTACTGTTAAGCCTTGGTAGGTTGTTGAAAAAGGTGGACTGTGATGCAGGGATGCTTCTCTTCATCTGTCATCTGAGATGGACAGACTAACAAAGAATTGTGTGCATTTTGGAAGGGTTTTCTATTGGAAATATGTTAAAGTGTAGCAGGGGCTTGAAAGTGTTTTCCAGCAAGGACCCTTTTTGTGAAGGCTGGTGTCAGCTAGTACTGCAATTCCCTCTTCCTGTCTCAGAGCAGTGCCACCACAAGAAGACAACAAAAAAGTATCACAGGTTCCTATTAACTTTTGCCCTTCATGTATTTTATTGCCTGTTTATACTGCTACCAGGTGTAATGTAAAACATTTTGTGGTTGAGAGTTTAAACTCTTACTTTTATTAGCCTTTTAAACAAATAATGCCCTTGTTCTTTCCAGAAATATATGCATTTTAAGGCCTTGATATTGTGCATGAGCTGACCTTGCTTATATGGGTCTGTGCATATTTCTGTGCTGAATTCTAGGAACCAGCTGAACCTCTTGCATCTACTTCATCATACAATTCGAGCATATCTGTTTATCAGCACTCACTTAAGAGGAACACACACCTGTATGTGAGCAGGTGAAACAAGAGCTTGGAGTGAAAATCTAAGAGAATTTCAGTTTTGGAGGAAACTCAGATTAAAAATTGTTACTTAAGAAAATGTGAAGCCTCATGAAGAAAGATGAATTTTGAATACAGAGTGGGGTCATAAGAACTTTGAATCTCTCGGCTACTACATTTAATAGCAATACGTTGTCCTAATGTAGTGTTATTAAACTTTCTAATTTAACCTCTATTACATGGAGGATATTTATTTAGATATATGAGATTATCTCTCTTAGGGAAGAAAAGAAAGTTTAAGAATATCTTGCTCATTTTATAGACGCATTGATATCTTTTATGGCTTGTATATAGATTGGTTCCATGCAGCAAGCTAGGTCAGGGCAAGAATAAGAATATTAGAAATATGGAATATACTGTGTGGAAATAAAGAACGAAAATTGAATTCTTCCCCATTATCTTTATAACATCTTTATGACATAACATGAGATGCACTTTAATAGTTAACTTTATTCTGAAACTACTTAGCTTATGTGATCATAGCTATTGGACTGTAGAAACTGGAATTAACAGTGGACAAATCGGCTACTGCTATAGAAGGAGATAATAACCCACTATAGCACCTCTTGGGATATATAAAAATAAAATAAACATAGCTTGACACAGCTCAGTAAGTAGAAAGCTTTTTATGGTCCTGTCGTTCTTATAGATCATGATTAAAGGTCTGAGTGCTACTGAAAATAATTTGAGGGGAGAAATGCAATTAGTGTATTATATTCCCAATTTGACTTGACTTTAAATAAAAAAAAGTAAGTTTCACTGCTGAGATTGGGACTACTTACCGTGAGTGTGCACTCAAAGAAGCCATGTCGCAGAAGCAGTAGTGAACCCTGGCCGTGATCCAGGCTTTCAGCTCATCAGTCGATGACTGTCGACCTTATGCTGCTGCTTTTCTATCTGTGGAAAAGTCAGCTTGGGTGTGTCTCCTGTTTAGACCCCAGCTTTCATAAAAGTGTGAGAAATGAAGGGGGATTAGTCTTCACTAACTTTAGACAACTACAGTGTTTTGTGTGCACCTGAACACAGGTCATCCTTAGCTCCTTTTTCAGTCAGCAACCCCCTCATCTTTAGGATGATGTAAATCTTGTCCTAAAAGGTCCTTTTTCTCTCCATTGTCATTCTAGGCTGCTTTTTGTGGTTAAAATGAGATGGAGATGTCTCTATTTTGTTATCCTCAATCTCTCTCAAGAGCTGTGACAGTCCATCAAGGACTCCAAACTCTGCTTTGGAAAAGACAGTGAAAAGCTGCCAGGTTTCATACGTGGCTCTAAGAGGCTCCTAACATGCCCGTGTATTTTTCTTTCTTTTTTTTTTTTTAAACTGATGGCCACAAGTTGCCCTTTCTGCGCCCATGGCTGGGGCATGGGACTTGAAACACTTCTGTTTTACAGGCACGTGACCTGCTCTTTAAGGCTTGGGGGTACCACTGTAGCCTCATAGGCCTCTATAAAAAGGAGCTGGAGCCAAGCTGAGGTCCAGTTCCTGTGACTGGATAGGCTTGTCCCTCTGAGATGTATCATGATATAAAGAAAATTGAATATAAATGTAGCCATGAAGTAGTTAAAGCAGTTTGCTTGTTGATGTAGCAGATATATCTCCATGCAGAATCTGCTCACCTTTGTCTTCAGTAAAACAAAACCATCTCCAGTTTACAGACTAATAGAATTAATCAGAATTAGAGAGGAACTTGGAGAGAGAGCTGGAACCAAGTTCCCTGTTCTTTTTAATACTCTCATCCAAGAAAGGAAGCCAATGGCCCTATGGGTGCTCCTCTGTGACACACAGATGAGAGAAAAAACAGATGTGAGAGGGAAAAGGTGATTTAAAGTAGATGGAGAATCCCTGGTGGGATATGCAGGAACTTACTGTCATTCCCGTTCAACTTCCAGAGTGGGTTTTTCTCCCCTGGTGTCAGAACAGTCTTGTCCCACTCTTGTGTAGGGATTTACTGCATCCAGGCTGACTGACTGCACTTAAGAAGTGGGAACACCTTTGAGTCAGATGGATGCCTGTATCAAGGTACAGGTTTCCTATAGCTCTGTCTTTTTTATGGAGAGGGGAGAGACGCATAAACCCACTTTTCTCATTTCCACTCTTTGCCAGACTCCTGAATGAGAAGAAAGAATGAGCTGAAATATCTAAACATCTTCAACATGTAATACAATGACTACTGAAAATATACTGTATGAAGCAATCCATTATAAAAGAATGATCAAAGGAGACTTTTAATAATTGTAATTTTTTTCAAATACCTAGTACACTCCTGCACGAGTGACACTTTGAAAATCTGATGGGTAAAAATATTCTGTCAAAATGCTCTTTTTAGAAAAACGGAATAAAGCTTAGTTGGTAATTTGAGAATTCATATTTGCAGAATCTAGCAAATCAAGAACTGCATTCTTTGCTTAGTAGCAAAACAAACCATAGTCACAGCTATTTTAGTGTGCCTCTCTCACAATGAACAGCTTAAGGGGGATATAGACAGCTCATCACAATTATTTTCCTGTGGTATTTCATAATGCTCAAGTTTATAAGCATTTCTTTTAAAAGTGCTCTAACATAGATGCCATCCTTACGAAAGACCTGTTCTGCTTTTGGAGGATTACAGTACCTGAAGCTCCCAAGAGGGCTCTAAAATATATTGCCAGACCGATGGTCTGGAAAGGTTCTGTAATGTTCAGACTGTCTAGATGTTTCTGTGCTGCTTTGTGATTGCACTTTTACAATCTGCCCAATAATAGGGCAGTCTGAAAGAAGTAAAAATAGAAGGAAGGCAGTGTTCAAATGTGTACCCATTTTTCCTCGTGATGACCTGTTCAGTTACTTCTACAGGCTGTGCAGAAGTCTGCAAAAAAAGTTTCTTACTAGAGCACCTGCAGGGATCTAATCAGTGGCTTAGTTTTAAAGTATTTGTCTTAGTTCGTAGGCACACAAGACATCCTAATGATTATTAAAAATATCAAGTCCATGAGAGTTTGTCGTCCTCGTATTCTTTGTTCTTCAACTAAGCAAAGGTCTCCTAAGTAAACAAGTTAAGTCACAGATCTTAAGACTGAGGGAATGCTTGTGCTTAAATGTAATGTAAAAGTGTAATGTGTTGGAATGGGGCTCTACCTCTCAACTGCATAATATATAACGGTTTGAGTGCATGGTAACAGATGGAAATGTATCTTGTAGTCTCCAGAAAAGATCCTCCTTCACCTAAATGTGAGCAGACATGATGCACAAGTGCAAATAAACCTCTTTCAAAATGTGTTACGGAATCCTTAGAAAGCCCAAAATATTCTACCGAGAGGTTTATTAACATACGGCTGGTTCCACAGACTCTATTTAAAAAGTAGGTTTGTGCTCATTTAGAAACACAGCATTCTCTTAGAATAATATATCCACAGTGCCAATATATTTCTCTATTGGTTGGGCTCTATACTAAGCTATGTACAAAACTGGTATGTCAATTAATATACCAATAGACTTTGGTATAGTAATACCCATACATGAGAAATAATTTACTACCCTTTCTAAAATGCATAATCAGATCCATTGGATACATGAAGCTCTAAAGTTTGTAAAACCAGGAAAGGCCTTTAAAAACACCTGCAGGTGGTAAATGCAATCAGATGCTCTGTGTGGATTCATCACATAATTCCCCAAGGAAACAGATGAAATCATTACACGGAGCGGCTGTATCCTTGGAAAGTACTGTTCGTAATTGAACTATTCCAAACACTCTGCCACTAAAAATGCATCCTTCAGATGTCAAATTCTGCTCTGCCAAGTAGTGTACGTGATCCACTGACACAAGTCGTGGCAGGGTTTTGATGTGGCTGAATAAGCCAGTTGAGCTAATTATTTTTCAGTGAATAATGTGTGAACATTTATTTATTTTTATATATATATACAGCTAGGCAATACTACTCAAAATCTTCAGCAATCCAATATTCTCTTTTACAAAGACCTTTTCGCCTTTCTATTGACAATGAAAAGAACATAACAGGCCTGGAACCCTGTAACTTTTTATGAGTGAAGAGGGGAAATGTTGTATGTAGTGAGGACAGTCCCTAACTTGTGCCCAGTGACTATTTCCTATAAACTAGCAAAAATATTGGCTTGGTTTTCAGTAAGAGGATGTCTTGATAAGGCAGGATGGATAGTTAAAAGGAGGGTGTAGAAATGTAAATGATCAGCCTGAGGAAGAAGCAAAATTCAGAGGCTCACGCACTGCATTTGGTAGGGATAAATGCAGGGATCGGGTAATGCCCACTGCAGAAGCCTGGAGGAGCTGGCACACAAAGCTGGCGGAAGGGCTTTCAACAAATCTGAGTGGTACTGTACTGCTGGAAAATAGCAAATGTAGTAGCTATCTTTAAGAAAGGGGAAATAAGTCTGGACATATTTCAGGCTGTTATTCTGGTATCAGTAGCATGCAGCACTTCTGGGGGGGAAAAAGAACTCCTTGGAAATGGGTTAATTAGCATATTGGATTGACCAGGAATAGGTTTTGTGCAACTAATTTTGTTTTATCTATGATCCAGCAGTAACCGTTTCAAACAGTCTTTGCAACTGTATCAAAAACTTCAGTAATGTGGAACATTTTAACCAACTTTGGACCTACTGGGGATTAGCAGAGAAATTGAGTAATGAACTTGTGCGAGGCAAGGAAGCAGTAAGTTTAGGTTAAAGGGAAGCTGTTTAACTAATGGTAAGTCATTAACAGGTGTCCATGCTGAGGCAAAATTGGTACGAGCCACTGCCTATAGAGTGGTCATTCATAGGTTCAGTCTGAACATCAGAAATAAGTTTCAAGCCACAGCAAGCTTCTGTATGAGGCTTCTAAAAATAATTTAAGCAGACCAGAAAAATCTAGCTTTCTTCATGAAGGAGCCAAGAAAGTTTGTGGAAGGGATTATATTTGAAGGGATTATATTAACCACTGCCTAAAGCAATGGGTCTATGACCACAAAAGTAATTTCCACAACACTCAGGAACTGGGAGGGGCAGTGCCTAACTGTGGTTGACGGCTATTATTCTGAGGGTTCTGAGGGTTCACTCAGCAGTAATGAGCTGCTGCTCCCCAGCACTGCTGGCTAACTGCAGCTCAGCTATCAAGCGTTCCCTTGGCTGAGAAGACCCAGGCTCTGTGTTTGCCCCTGAACAACACAGTGTGCTGGCAGCTCTGCGGCAGTGGCCATGGATGCCCAGGCTGCCCTTGGGTCTTGGGCAGTCCCTTCCCATGAACTGGAATAATGGTATTTTCCCAAAGTAAACGTGTTTTGGTTGTTGAAGCTGAATTACTGGAGGTATGAGTAAACCTAAAATGGTTTTGGAAGCTGAAGCTTTTTATAGTTTCCTTTTTTTCCTTGTAAAAAAATACTGGCTATCTTCTCCAGTCTGCCAGTGGGTCTCTTGGCTCTCCAACAGCAGTCATCACCCTTGACTCTCGAATTTTTCTCTCAGGAAATGTTTCTGTCCTGACAAGTTATCCTCAGGATCCTAATTGACATGAATATATAATTAGTGGGGGTTTGTTTTTCCATCCCCAAAGTATACTGACTTCCTACAGTACATAGGTCTGTCACAGGAAGCTTTTTTATGGTAGGACAGATTAGAAGGGAAGACAACGCTGGTGGTGAGGGGGTAATGAATTTTAAGGATAAAGAATGGGAAAACAGAAGTCACAAGGTGAATTCAACTCCATTGAGAGACCTGGGAAAAAGGTTATACCCAGCTGTCTTCCCTTTGACTCCAATTTTTAATTAGGCAAGTTTTCAGGAATGAATTTTATTTTCTAGGTTTAGTGAAATAAGATTTCTTTTTCTTTTCCTTTTTTTTTTTCCCCAAAATGGCAGCAGTTTAAGGCAGAGCCTTGAGAAAGGAAGAAGATTCATAGATGACAACAGAGATAAAAGTGAGGTTTTAGCACTTCACTAAAGTGCTAAAAGAAAATGAATGTGTGGCATCCTATCTAGTAGTGTTAAACCTGCTGCATCAGAAAATGAGCAAGACTATATGAGAATAAATGAGTGGAGACTGAGGTTGAAGAATGACCATATTAAAAAAAAAAAAAAATCTATTGGAGTGGTGGGGGTGAGGAGACACAGATCACTAACCCTTGTCAGAAAATAACTACAATAAGCTCCTCTATTTTTGTTCATAGCAAAAGTAGGAGAAATAGAAGTGTCGCAGGTAAAACGTGCATCAAAGCAGAATTATTTCTGCTACCTTTCTCTGTTAGTCAGAAGCCATCACAGGCCATGCAGCTCCCTCGTGTGTTTATTCCTCCCTCACAAGCTTCAACATGCAGAGTGTATTGAACAAGTGTAGTTGCAGAATTTGCAGCTTTGAGTTAATCCACATACAACAGTATGACACGGTCAAACTGGAATTGCAACTTATTTATTTTTAATAAAGAGTGAACATGAGTGGTGCTCAACAGCAGGGGCAAAGAGGACTTCTCTTAATGTGGGAGACGAATGCTTAGAAGACCTTTAAGAATGAGGGTGTTTCAATGGTGCGAACACGAGGCTGGTGCCTGGCGGGCTCGCACTGTTTGCTTTTCTGTTATGAACTTCCCCTGTGACCTTTAACAAAAAACTCCCTTTGGGTGTCTGTTCAGCAACTGTAAAATGGGAGTAAGTGGATCTCCCTACTTCTAAGAGATAAAATAAAAGCCATTGGGCTTATGAACTTTTATTATGGTTTTATGAACTATACAAATACCTCAAATGAAATACATATTTAAAAAGAAATAAAAACCGAAGGAACAGAATCGCAGCATCCCTTAACTCTGAGCTATTTATTGTTCTTCTGCCTGTTGAGACCTCTTGTTAACTTCCCAAAGATCAGTAGGTATGAGGTATTGCTTTGGGCTACGTATGCACGTAATCCATACTTTCAGTGTCATCACCCTATTCATTTCTGCGTGGCTAATACAAACGGGAATAAATGAGCCCTGTTTTGAAGGGTTAGAGGTAAGCAGCTCTTTTCCCGCGCTGTTTTTACGTGCTTGCAGGCTGGATTCCCCCGCGCACTCGGACGCGCACCGCCAAGCGCTGCGGCTCCGCACGCCGGGAAACGCGGGCGGCACCGTGGCGGTTCGGGGGACTGTCACTTGTGTGTCGAGAGCCCCATCCAGCGGCGAAGCAGCGCTTTTGCACCGAAGACCTGTGTGTCGCGCAAAAAGCATCAGGTATTTCCGCCGAGGAGACTGAGGGCTGAGAAGCAGCTGCGGGGCGCAGCCGGCGGCGCGGCGCTCCCGCTCTCATTCCAGTCCGGAGCCCACCCGAGGCAGCGGTAATCTATGAGGAGAGGCTTGGACCTACTCTTGTTTACTTAAAAAAATATATTAAAAGAGGAACTGCATATCAAGCTTGTCTTACTTTGTGGCCTGATTCGTATATAAATTGGAAAATATATATAAATATTTCTTAGAGATAAGGCTGATGTAAGCAGCTATCACTTTATGAAAACTCTTATTTGTTGTGCAGGAACACTTACTTCAGTATTTAATAATTCATCTCCCATCCAAATCTATTTCAAGCCTTATCACCCGAAGAAGTGTGTGATAAATGTTTAAGCAACCTGACATATAGCTGAATTCCAAATTTAAAATAATTACCAAGCAAATTCTGCTCTTGACAATTAAGCCAATGGTGCATCCAATTAAGAATGGGCATGCAGCCTCTTCATAAGGAATCCTTGTTTCTGCAGTGTTTGTCGGATTAGATGTTGACACCTTCCAGCAAATTATCTCTGGTAAATGATATCAATATTGCTATTGTCACTGTTGTATTGTCAGTCATACTCCATCGCTTCCCACTGCCTTGCTTTCCCCATTCAGGCCTCTTTGCCTGCTTACACTGCAGTGGTCATGCAAAGGGTGACTAATTCCATCTTTCATCTTGGTGAATTTGAATCTCAAACTTAGCTTTGAATGTATCAGCCTAAGTCTTTATAATCATTAAATTCTCAAATAGTACAACATCTAATAAGCCTTGCAAGTTGACTAGGAACGAGGAACACCTTTCCCTGATTTCAGCAAGCAGGCTTTGGAGTGTCCTCTTCCAGATTTTTTTAATCTCCAAATTTCTTCGCCTGTAAAAATAACTTCTAAACAGAGTTAGTGACCAACTTTGAGTATGCCTCGTGTGTGTTACATAAAACTAATTTTCACCATACATGTTGCCTAATGCACAGTGAGGTTTAACCTACAGAGTTCAGAAATCTGTCCCTTTTAACAGCTAGTTGGAAGAAGAATATTCATTGAATGTTTTTTTTTTTTTTTGATACTGCCAGACCAAATACTGCAGCTGGCACTGTGCTTTTTGTAGTTATGTTGAGAGTGTAGCTCAATGTATTCTTCCCAGCAACAAAATGCTGTTGTACAATCACAGAAGAGAGAAACAGTGGTGCACAGGTAGAAATGAGCAGCTGCAGCAGAGGGATATGGGGAAGGCAAGAACACATGAGCTGGCTTTGCTGCTGGATAAAGGAGTGTTGTTGGAGCATCCACTGAATGAAAAACTGGTTCACTGTCAGGTGGGTGCAAAAGGATGAGCCTAACAGCCAATGAAGAACATTCCCAAGGTATCTCTGGCACCATGTTTGGCTTGCTTGTGTTGAGAGAACTCTCAGCTTGGAAACCAGGATCTGAGATGTGAGCTGATCCTCTGCTTGAAACTGTTTTGAGCATTGATATCTCTCCAGATGAATGAACACTCAACAGAAGTCTTATTAAACTGAACATAAGAGCAAATTCTACCCAAGTTATAATTCCACTGAAGGAAGGCAAAATCCAAGGCTGTGACTTGTGAGACAATTGTACAGGCAGTAGGAAAATGCTTCTCATTCAACTTGCCTTGAAAATCTGGTGTTTGAATAGAATCAAGAAACTGCCATGAAGTCAAAAGAGACTGGGAGGGAGCTCCAAGCTGGTATTGACTTACTCATTTATTTCAGTCTAACTAGTGTCCTGAAAGCCCTCCAATTTACCCCAAAGCCATTCAGGCATCTTGTTCCAATGTAAGTATGCTGGTATGCTTTCACTGTGCCAAGCATCCTACCACAAACTTGGACCACAAAGATCTCAGGGATGAAGCTCTACTTAGCGGTAAGGAGTGGTTCAGACACTTATTATATGAGACATGGGAGAAAAGTGTCTTACTAGTAAGTGTTAGCCATCAGGACAGGGAAGGAAGAAGTAGAGGGGCTTTTTGGAAGGATGAAAATACTGTTCTGTTCCTATTAAAGGGTAGAAGGGGAAAGCTTTTTTATACCACAGAAGTAATACGTCAAGAACTTGTTTAGCCTCTCTTACATCCCATCCTAAAAATGATCCTGAACTATTTGACAGTTACCTGGGCTTTCACAAGGTGGTCCTAACATTTTAGTATGGAGCTCCAAGGTCATTTGGAGAGAGTAATTCCCCCTTAATTATGTTTTTACAGTGCTAACATTCACACTATCCAAAATTAAATACCTAACAAGCCAGACAATGTAATGTCTCTTGTTTCCCTTGATTTCCCCTGCAGTGAGTGGAGAGCAAGCGAGGGTAATGTGAGGACATTAGGGTCTGGCTCTGAGCCACCCTTTGGAAGGTCCCCTCTTCTGTTGCTGATGACTGGGGCACCCAGGTACAGTCAGCACCTAAAGTGAAGCGCTGTGAAGTGCCTCATGAAAAGAGGGCAATTATGTCTTCCCACAGTGACTCTCTTTGTCGTACATGGATATTACAGCCTTTTAAAAAAAGTACACCACCACCCCAAACTAAGAATGGCGTATGAGTTATGCTAAAGGGAGAACTACCAAATCCTTCAACTTCCCTTCCACAGACTGTAGTATTAATAAGAGGGAAAATTCAGCACCCACTCCACAGAAAAGAAAAATTGAACAATAGGTCTGCGCTGCATGCTTTGCATTTTAAGCCAATATCTACAGGGTCTGACAGAGCTATTTCAGAGCGCTAACTGAAAACTCTGAAAGAACATTGTTTCACTAGAAAATGTCAGTTCAACAAAAACTAAATGGTACATGAGAACAGGAGGTTATTTTTAGACTGTTGTCACAGAAGTTAATTATCAAACCTACCTAGGGAACTCAGATTTCTTAATGCTGTTGTTTTAATGAGTACCTTAAATTGTCCAAAACCCCACTAGTTTTAATGATTCTGTTCTTGGAAAACTGTGACGTTTTTATTTATATATTTATTTATTTACTTACTTTTGATTTGAAGATGAAAAGGTATTTCACCAGAGCTCCCTTTCAAGCAAAAACTTTTATGTTTTAACAAGCTCTGCTACCTGTAACATTGCCTCTAATTTTTCATTCAAACCTACCAGAGATTTTTAAGTGGGAGGTTTAACTAGGTAAGGGTTTCTTTTCCTTGCATGGCCAGGAACTAAATATATTGGCACTTTCAAAGTGCAACAAATGTGTTCTGAATATCTTGAAATAAAACTGGTGCACTTCATATTGAGAGTATTTTTGCATGGCCAGGAACTTAATATATTAGCACTTTCAAAGTGCAACACATGTGTTCTGAATATCTTGAAATAAAACTTGTGCACTTTGTATTGAGGGTATTTGCAGCTATTGCAATAAATTGTATGTATGTTCTAGTGGTCTTATGGTTCTGGCAATATGGTTTGTTTCTGCACTGAATTGATTTTTTTCAAAGTGAAGACAAGTATGCTTAATATTCAAGAGGAGTCTGCACCTTAATCCTGCTCCAGTGTTCCTTTCTGGCAAGTCTCCGGAGGATCCAGCCTACTGCTGGTTCAGGTGTTGTGCCCGTGCTGCCCCTAAGAACAAGCCACCTTCCCTTTACGTGCTGCCTGTGGTAAGGCTTATACAAGTGGTGTTCTCCCAGAGGAGAGAAGGAAAATTTCTGCCAGTGTTATAATCTTTTTTGCACTCCTTTTAGAAGTCTCAACTCCTTCTAAAAGTGTTTTTGTGAGTGCCTTAGATACCTGCCTGGTGGCATTTTTGTCTTACCATGGAAACACACGGGCCATATAGCACCTCTCCTTGATGGGTAAGGTATGGCAGGCAAAAGAATGAAACCTGCACACAGGATGCTCTTGTGAAATGCAGGAGGCTGAAGTTCAGTGTATGCTCTGCCTGTTCAGACCACTTCAGGTCTTTGAGTGTGTGCTTACATCTTTCACAGTTATATCACCCAAGCCTTTGAAATGTATAGTTGTTACCTGAAAATTACCCCCAAAAAGCTGCATGAGCCATAGAGAGTTGGTCCAAGAAACCTGCTTGGAGTAGTGGACGTATATGATCTGTTGGAAATGGGCAACTTAAATACATTTTTCAGCTCCAAGAAGGGGAAAAATCCTGTAAGTTATATAAATATAAAGGGAGTACTGCATTTAAGACAGTGTGGGCTTTTAATACCGATACAGTGCAGTTAGGCCACAGCAAAATAAGGAACCCCAATCAGTAAGAGAAAGTGTTAATCTTGTTGGGTGAGAAAACTGTATAATTAAATGGGTGGCTGATAACTGCGGCTGTACCTTCCTGGTGCCTGGTCTCTTCCATTCAGGAAGAGACACGCTCTGACTCTGTCCCTGTTTCTGCTGGCATCTCCAGTGATGATGTGCTGGGACAGGTGGGAACTCGGGTGAGGAGCTGTGATGGCATACGGGCACGCTCCAACATGTGCCCAGTCCAGGCAGCCGAAGGACTAAAACCCAGCAGCAGGCCACAGGATGCCCTAGCGTACAAGTATAAACAAAGCCTGGAGAAACCTCAGCCGAGGCTATGATTTGGGTCAGTGTCTCTCCAAATTCCTTCACAGTGTTCATACAGACTGTCGTGGTTTAGCCCCAGCCGGCAGCTAAGCACCACGCAGCCGCTCGCTCACTCCCCAGTGGGACGGGGGAGAGAATTGGGAAAAAATTCATGGGTTGAGATAAAACCCAGTTTAATAGGACAGCAAGAGAGAGGAAACAACAATGATAACAACAATGATAATACCGCAAAAGGAATGTACAAGAACAAGTGATGCCCAATACAGCAATTGCTCACCACCCCGTGATCAACAGCCCGTCCCCGAGCAGCGATTCCCGCCCCCCGGCCAACTCCAGTTCATGTACTGGGCATGACGTCGTATGGTATGGGGTACCCCTCTGGCCAGCCTGGGTCAGCTGTCCCGGGTCCCAGCTCCCCGGGCACCCCCAGCCTGCTCGCTGGCAGCCCAGCACGAGAAGCTGGACTGTCCTTGACTGCTCAGCAACAACCCAAAACATCAGCACGTTATCCACATTTTCTCATCCCAAATCCAAACCACAGCCTCAGGCCAGCTTCTGTGAAGAAAACCAGCTCTATCCTGGCTGAAACCAGGACAGTATCCACCCCTTATTCCATACCATTTATGCCATACCCGGGTCCTGCACTTTTCAATACATTCCAATTATTCATTATTACTCTTCCTGTCTTTTAATATATACACACAGACACCATTCTCTTAGTCCATGGGCCATCACTTGAAAATGTCTGTGGAGTTCATTTGGTCCATGACTCTGGGCATGGGACACAGATAAAATTACATCCAACTCCAAAGTCAATGTGCAATAGATTAATTCCACACCGTGCCTCCAGAGTAGTCTTGCATCTTTAGAATTCCTTGTAGTACTTTCTAGGGCCTTAGCTACAGCAGAAGATGTACTTGGAACTTCTAAATGCTAGCAAAGCTTTCCCTTATTTCTCTTAAGCTGCACAGAATACATGGCCAGTTGTACTTTGACAAGTCCAAAATAGCCCTTGTCAGTATCTGAAGGCTAGATTTAAAAAAGCTTTATGCCATGCACCTTCTAGCTTTTGTTAGATTAAGTATGCTTTTTACTTTTGATAATGCAGAAAATCACAAAAGAAAACTATTTTTACTGTCTGTACTTCATAGACTTAAACGATTTTTCGTTTATTTGTACCTTTAGAACATTTTTTTAATATCATGACAGAACCAAAATATCAGCTTTTAGTGAGCTGCCATTGGAAATCATTTGGAACTTAATTTCCTCCTTTTTACAGCAAAAGGTTATTTTGATTGTGTGTTGCCCAACTTTCTCATTAAAAAGAATTACACACAGAAAATTGAATTAGTAAAGAAAAATCTCCAATTTCATAAACAGTATTGTCATGACCAGCTGGCATTATTTGGCAACAACAACAACAAAAAAGTAAATTTTTTCCATTCATCCTTGCTAATGAATTATTTGCCCTTCAGCTGCCAAACTTTGCTGCATGTGTTAGTTCAGCTGTTGTCAAATGTTCTATACTGGCCTGTAAATATAGTCTCTCAAGCAAATAAAGCTAATCTCATTGTTGGTCTGAGAAGATATGAGGCTGTCTTTACCACAGTGTGGCTGTTTCACAAAGGTCAAAAAAAAAAAAAAGTGTGAGAATTCAGCAGCTTTTATCTCAGCTCTGTGAATCACCCAAACATTTCACATTGCATCTATTCTGCTTTTCCAACTTCTGTTTCCAATCAGTCAGTGGCTGTGATTTGAAGACAGCATAGTTCTTTTTTGAACTGCTGTCTGCTAATAAGACCACAAGGCTCCTCTTAGGTATATCAGCATATATATTACATGTATAAAGAGTAGCTCAGTTTACAGTCCTATTCTTGCTGTTAGAACGAATAACAATTTTCACTGGTAAAATCAAGTATCATTTTTTGCTCTTATTTCTTTATTATACTTCTTCCTGTCTCCTCTGCCACAAAAATCTCACAAATTCTTTGGTGTTGCGCATGCATAATTTTCCATGTTTTGGCATGTTTTTTATGGGTTTTTTTTGTAAGTAATCATCAAACAACATCATGGTCTCCTTTTCACTTTGTGTGCTGTTTTTGGCATGCTGATGAACAGAAAAGACTGGAAAGATGTGCTGGCCATGGTCCCTGGGGCAGATTGTTTCCAACACTCTCCCCAGCATCTTGCTGCATGCTGAAGGGCCTTCTTGGTTACCATCTGCAACTGGAAGACCTCTCTCCTTCTTCTTATCCTCCTGACCCGTGTAAAATGATGTCCTCTTGCCCTGTGCAGCTTGTAAAGGAATCAGTTATGTGACTGTTGAATAGTCTGAGGAATGTGCTGAGGAACCAGCATACTTACGTCATCCCAGTGATTGGTTTATGGATGTCTTGGATAGTGAGTATCTTGTTGCTACTCTGTTACACTGAAATTTCTCTTATCTCAAGCCAGGCTAAGGTAAAATGCAAGTGGCATAATTTATTTACAACATTCAAACCAGACAACCATTACAAAAGTTTATAAAAGGTGATGTTGCATGATCTACTTTTATTGAGAATTAAAATAATTGGAAATGTCCCTCTCCTTTTTAGTCAACTGACTTGTTAGTCACACGAGGGGCTGTATCTTTTGGCACCTATTATAGAATGCCTCTCCATGGTGGAGCTCTTATAGATGGATTTAATTCTTCACCTTGAAATGCATTTAGTTTTCTCCTGGAGGAAATAAAGTTATCATACTTCTTAATTAAAAAAAGGAAAAAAAGTGTCATTTTGCTTTGGTAATATCAGTATTTCCCTGTTAGATTATGTCTTGTGTTTCTCCTGTGTTTGACTCTGTGTTAAAGTGTGAGAGAAAAACTATCTCTCCTCCTCCCTCTTTAGCAAGCATTTTTCAATTTGAAGAGTCTCAGGGTTTGGTATTGAGGGTAAAACCTTGAATATTGTAGTTCACAAAACCCAGTACAAGCATGTAAATGAGGGAGCTTATTACTGGCTTTTGGCTGAGGTGAGACACGTTGGTAATTAATCTCTTCAAGGAGCTTCAGACTGAGGGAAGCTGGCTAGCCTTTTTCCTTCAAGTCCACTGGAAATACCTCTTCAAACATTTATGTAGATAGATTTTCAGTGACTAATTGAACACACAGTTATACTGAGACCATAGTAGTTATGACAGTCTGTAAAGTTTCACACTCAAATAAAACAGTACATTCCGGGGATTCAGTAAGTATAATAATAATATATTAT
>NW_010541130.1:344-1978 GCF_000687285.1 Phaethon lepturus | reverse complement strand
AACTCACATACTTGTGCCTCTAGGGTCGAGGTCACACCGGTCCGTACGGGTGGAGGGTATGGCATATCCTCTTTGAATTGCTGGAACTCCTGGGACAGTTTCTCTACAGCAGAGACGCAGGCCCGTAGGGAGGAAGAGATACTTTCTTTGTATTGCCGGAGTTGGCCAGCCAATTCATCCACAGCTGGTCTCTATCCGTCTTTCCAGGCCATTACTGCTAGTGAGTTGGCATATGATGAGGGTGCACTCCGTACAAACTTCCGCCACATAGGTCGTGTGCAATTGACTTCATCTGGATCTTTGGATGATTGACCATTGTCCAAGTCACCATAAATCACCTCCAGCACAGCTAGCTCCTTCAGGTACAGGATAGCTTTCTCCATGGTGGTCCATTTGCCTGGGTGACATAGAATATCTTCCTTGAAGGGATACCTTTCCTTCACACCTGACAGGAGTTGCCTCCAGAGGCTGAGGACTTATGCACCTTTTCCAATAGCTTTGTCAATGCCCCCTTCCCTAGAAAGAGATCACAGCTACTTGGCTTCCCTACTTTCTAATTCCAGGCTACTGACCTCATTATCCCAGCATTGGAGCAGCCAGGTGACAATGTGCTCACCTGGATGATGGTTGAAATCCTTTCGCATATCTTGCAGTTCATTCAGGGATAGAGATTGGGTAGTTACCGTCTTTTTTATGAGTTCTTCCTCTTCCTCCTCTTCAAGCAATGACCCGCTGTCTTCCCTCTTCCATCCTTGCTTCGGAGCACTCTGCCTCCTCAATCTCTTCCTCTGCATCCTTCTTAGAAAAAGCTTCTTTGCGCCTTACTAAACGAACTGACTTCCACTTCCAAGATTTCTTCTTTTGTACAGGGGCGACTGATACTGGGATGATCTGGTTCTCTGGTTCAAATGCAACAGTCTGAGTAGCTACAGTGCCCGTTGAAGGGGTTGGAGTAGTCACAGTGCCTGTTGCAGGGGTTGGAGTAATGGCAGTGTCTGTTGCGGGGGTTGGAGTAATGGCAGTGCCTGTTACATTGTCATCAGATCCAGAGACCCTCTTTCCCCTTTGAATAGTGTTAAACAGAGCTCGGTAGGCATGGGCCAGGCCCCAGCACATGGCAATGATTTGTGTCTCCTTGGAACTGCCAGGCTGACAGCATACTTCTTCCAAATATTCTGCTAGTTTATCAGGATTCTGCATTTGTTCAGGAGTGAAGTTCCAAAACACCGGAGGTGCCCACCGCCCCAGGCATTTGCCCATGCTGCTCCACACGGCCTGCCATTCATAACTATCCAGCCTTGGGGCAGATCTCTGGATGATATTCTTAAATTGCTTGCTAACCTTAGACAAAACCAAAACAGTGTTCCCCAGAAGTAGCAATTGAAGTATTTTAACTAGCCAAGGGTGTTCAAAATGCTGAAAAGTTATTGTGATGAAGGAGGAAACATTATGACAGAGGATAGCAAAGGTACCATTCTGCATTACCTCCACAAAAAGCCTTTTGAAAAGAGAAGTATAATTGCTAATTTTCTCCACAAGATAGTACCCGAAATACAGTAATGGCTTTAGTACAGAGCTCAGATACCACATTAAGCTCAAGGTCAGCATTCTAAAAACAAACCTCGCAGGCAATA
>NW_010541130.1:0-255 GCF_000687285.1 Phaethon lepturus | reverse complement strand
TAAGTATCCAGCCTGGGGGCAGATCTCTGGATGATATTCTTAAATTGCTTGCTAACCTTAGACAAAACCAAAACAGTGTTCCCCAGAAGTAGCAATTGAAGTATTTTAACTAGCCAAGGGTGTTCAAAATGCTGAAAAGTTATTGTGATGAAGGAGGAAACATTATGACAGAGGATAGCAAAGGTACCATTCTGCATTACCTCCACAAAAAGCCTTTTGAAAAGAGAAGTATAATTGCTAATTTTCTCCACAAGA
>NW_010541129.1:2293-3105 GCF_000687285.1 Phaethon lepturus | reverse complement strand
CACACACAGGCTGACACTGTGCACAACATGAATGTAGTATGCAAGAACACCACAGGCAAAACAAACAACTCCCAGAGGAGGGAAGAAGCCACTGGACATGAAGTCCTACAGTGCCACAACAGCATGGTACAGATGCTCTATGCAAAACCAGCCAAACGCCAGGCTCCATGACAAAAAGTTACGGTCAAAACTGGGACAGCGGATGCCCAAGAAGCCAGGCACTAAGAATTAAGACTGTAAGAATGCAGGGAAGAAACAGCAGAAGAGGATCCTGTAGAAACTGAGCACTCAAGACAAGAGAAGAGCTGCTGACACAGCCTGGATCACCACTGCAAAGATGACTGTCCAAAATCAACCGTGATGCAATACATGCGAGACATATCCAGGCTTCTGCATATGACTGCTAGACAACCAGTGCACGACTAGCACTATGACAATGAGGAGATGCAGTCAAGACTCTACAGATGCCTACTAAGGTGCACACCAACCTTAGCGAGCACCTTAAAGAAAGGAGTGAGCATTAAAACCTGAGTATGGTATAAGACACAGAACACAGACTACACAAATGACACCACAGCACAGATGTAGGCTGGAAGTGCCTACCCAGCACATGCTCACCTCAAGTACAATAAACCCTACACCCTTCCCCTGCAACAAAACATGAATGATCTTGAACATACCTCTCCGCTGCTCTGACTTTAACACCTTGTGCATCACACGCTGCAATCTCTCTCCACCCAAGCATACCGCTTTGCCCTTCAACTTTGCTTTCAGAGCTTTAGGGATCAGAATCCATCCTTGAGAAAAAACAC
>NW_010541129.1:0-1710 GCF_000687285.1 Phaethon lepturus | reverse complement strand
CTTGGAGGCTAGAGAATCCTCTCCGATCCCAGAAATCATCATGGATACATCCAGGACAGCTAAAGTGGCATTCCAGTCATAGAGACTGTTTTCCCATGGCTAGAACATCCCCTCCAATCTCCAAAGTCCTCCTGGATCATGGAGACATACCTCTGGGACTGCTACAGGGGACTTCCAGACATGGAGTTGCAGTTCGGGCACCTATAGAGTCCCCTCCAATCACAGTAGTGCTCCAGGATCATGGAGACATATCTCTGGGATGGCTAGACTGGCATTCCAGTCATAGAGATGGTCTTCTGGCACCTAGACAGTCACCTCTGATCCCAAAAGTCCTCCTGGATCATCAGAACACACCTCCATGAAGGCTTCAGTGAACTTATTTTCATAGAGACTGTATTCCAGCAGATAATCAGTCACCTCAGATCCCAGCCATCCTCCAGGTCTTTTAGACATACCTACAGGACAACTACAGTAGCATTCAGGTCGTAATGTTGCAGTGTGAGAGACAGCAATAGTGATGGAAGTTAGTGTTGCAGCAGTTGGTCACCTCCAACCCCAGAAGTCGTCCCAGATTAGAGAGACATACCTCTCAGATGGTCTGATTGCCCTTTGTGTCATTGAAATGCCATTGCCATGGCAAGAGAGTCCCCTCTGATAACACAAGTCCTCGCAGATCACAGAGAAGTAGCTCTGGGACAGCTACAATGCTATTCAGGTCATAGAAATGGTGTTCCAGTGCCAAGAGAATCACCGCTGATCACAGAATTCCACCCAGAACACAGACACAGACATCGCAAATGGCTAAAGAGGCATTCCAGTCATAAAAACTGTTTTCCCTTGGCTAGAGAGTACCCTCTGATCCCAGAACTCCTCCCGGGTCCTTGAGACATACTCCTGGGACACCTAGAGTGGCATTACAGTCCTAGAAATGGTATTCCCATGGTTAGAGAGTCACCTCCAATCATGAAGTTCTCCCAGATCATGGAGACATATCTGGCGAACAGCTAGAGTGGCGTTCCCAACATAGAAACGGTGCTGCAGCAGTTAGAGAGTCCCCTCCTGTGGAGTAATAGGGCATGGACTCTGGTGGGGATTCAGGCCAAAGACCTTTATTGCTACAAGTGTCTGCTTTTTATGCAGTTACAGCTCTTTCACGTGCCACAGAATACATCTTGGTTGGTTACCACACACAGTCCACGCACTTCTCACAAAGTCAGGATTCGCTGCCTGCAGGTGTCCACACACTCCTTTACTTCCTCTTAGTTGTTTACCAGAGCTCCTTCTCCTCAAGTCCAAGCCCTGCAAGGTGTCCAACTGTTTACTAGCTTCTCAATGCCACAGGTCCTTCTCCTCAAGGCCGAGCAGGCAGATGTCCAGCTGTTTACCAGCTTCTCAATGCCACAGCTCCTTCTCCTTAAGGTCGAGCCCTTGCAGGGTGATTCCAACCCACTCCTATTCCAGATGCCCTCTTTGATCATGGAGAAATATCTCTGGGATGGGGAGAGGGACGTCCAGGACAAAGAGATGTTCTACCAGTGACTACAGAGTTGACAAAGGCCAAAAAGGGGTGAGAGGCCGCAAAGGTGTGGGAGGCTGGAGGGGAGGTAGAGGCCAGAGAAAAGTGGATACAGAAAATGGGTGGGAGACTGGCAGGGAGGTAAAGGCCAGAAAAATTGGATACTGAAAACTGGGGAAGGCCGAAGAGGAGTG
>NW_010541128.1:9677-10751 GCF_000687285.1 Phaethon lepturus | reverse complement strand
CTCAGCTCGGTGCAGGGTGTCCTCAGCCCCCGCAACGGACCTTTTGGCCTGGACCTTTTTGCGCAGCAGCCTGTCCTGGGGTCACACGTCGCAAGGATCCATGCTCCGCACCTTCTCGATCAGCAGCGGGCAGTTTGGGTGGGCAGGCAGCAGGCGTGGGGCACTTTGTCCCCCGGCGTCCCCACGGCTTCTGGGTTGCTTGAGCCCCAAAGTGGGCACATTGGTGCCCTCAGACGCCCGGCACTTGCTGCTGCCCGCTTGTTGATCGCTGCTGCCCACCTGCTGCCCGCCGCCGCCCGCTGCTGCGCCATCCCTGTCTGGCTTCCCCTCCCACAGGGTTTTTGAGTGTTTTGCCACCTAGCATACCACCCTCTTCTTCTTCTTGGGTGATCGCTGCTGCCCACCTGCTGCCCGCCGCCGCCCGCTGCTGCGCCATCCCTGTCTGGCTTCCCCTCCCACAGGGTTTTTGAGTGTTTTGCCACCTAGCATACCACCCTCTTCTTCGTGGGTGGCCTGTTTTCCCACGGGGACGCCTCTTGTGTCTTGGGGGTGCAGGCCAGCGCAGGGCAGAGAGCTCGGGGAGCTCACGGACGAAGGCGGTCAAGCTGGGGCTGACAGGGCTGGCGGGGACACCCCTGTGCCATCCACGGTGCTGAGCCAGGCGAGCACATTGTTGATGATGTTGTCACCTGCCCGCTGACGAAAGGCCTTGTCAAAGGTGTACGGCCGCGGACCGAGAATGTCCGTGGGCTCCTCCAGGGCCATCGGGGTGGTCACCACTGCTGAAAAAGCAAAGCAAGCCAACACAGGCCCATGGTGATGCAAGCTGTCCTCAGCGCAGGCCACCTGCCCACGGGCCCTGCCACCCCCCAGACCTCACCTTTGGGCTTGGTCGTGGTTGTGCCAGTCGGCAGAGCCAGGGCGGGCTGCCACCAGGGCTGGCGGCGGGGACGTTGCTCTCGAGGGCCACCGCGTCCTTGTTAAAGGCCTGCGACGGCTTCCAGGCACTGCCAGGCAGGGTGAGGAGCAGGGCAGGGCCCTGCCGCCAGTGCTGAGGCGCAGGGCGGCGGGGGG
>NW_010541128.1:6933-9054 GCF_000687285.1 Phaethon lepturus | reverse complement strand
ACCACGGCCCCTGCCCCATGGGCTGGTGGGGCACTAGCATCCCCGTCACCAGCTGCTGTCCCCAGCCATAGGCAGGGGGACAGGGAGCAGCCCGGGGGGCAGCTGCACCTTGGGACCACGGCCCCTGCCCCATGGGCTGGTGGGGCACTAGCATCCCCGTCACCAGCTGCTGTCCCCAGCCATAGGCAGGGGGACAGGGAGCAGCCCGGGGGGCAGCTGCACCTTGGGCCCCGTGGCCCCCCCGGGCCCTGGCACCCCCTGCCAGACGGTGGGCTGCGCCACGGCAGGGATGGGTGGCAGCATGGCCGAGGCGGTGAAGCTCACGCCGGGCACCTGCGATGCCGTCGGCAGCCGGAGCGGGAGCCTCTCTGTTGGGGGAAGCAAAGAGGGCTGATGGGGTGGCATATTGGCGGGCAGAGCCGGTTGGGGGATTACCCAGAGGGCAGGAGCACCACGAGGAGCGGGAGCCTGCTGCTGTACCTGCCATGGCGGTTGGCTGGTCAGTGTGGGGTTTGTTTGGGGCAAACAGCATTCTGGCGGGGTCCGTCCCCATGGTGATCATTCCACCAGCACCCGCTTCAGCCAGCCTTGCGATGGTTTGGTTTTTTTATAGCACAACTTCCCATCTCCATGATTTCACATCTTACTGTCCTCACTGATGGTTTCCCATCCCAACAATGATTTCCCATCCCGATGACGGTTCCCATCCCAACGATGATTTCTCAGACCCATCATGGTTTCCTATCCCAACAGTCCCCCATCCCCACAATTTCCCATCCCAAGCACGATTTTTGAGGGGAGGTGAATTTTTCCTATCCGAGGGGAAGGGATGGGGCCAGCACTAGTGGCTCTGCAATGCCAACATGTGTCTGCTGCCCCATCCTGCCCCGGTGGTGGGGATAGGGGGGCTTGGGATGCTTTTGGGTGGTTTTAGTCTTCCCCCTCTCTGCCCCGAGGAGCAACTGCGGCTCCCAACTGTGGTGGAACCAGTGCTGGTACCAGCACCATGCAGCCATTGATGGGGAACTGTCACAAAAATCTGGGAACTGGCCCGTACCAACCGAGGAGAGTGACTGGGATGCAAAGTCTAGCATTAAAAGAGGAATTCTTGCATTCGTGTGCACGAGCTGTCCCATTCAAACCGGGGCACACCGAATGCGGTCTTACACATGGTTCTTACACTTTTCAAGCGTTCAGGCCCAAAGCGATTTGACCAATTGCTACTTAACATGTGCGTGCACACACACACGTGTGTGTGCGCGCTGCTGTTCTGCAAAGCAAGTCTGATTGTGCGGCACCATCACCCATTTGCTTCTTTCTTGATCCAGGCGTCCCTGAAGTCGGTCTTGCTGCAGTTCCTTATCGCTGATGCCAGATCAGAGGAGGGTTTCACAGAGGTGTCGGAGGGGCTGGGATGCTGGCGTGGTCTGGGTAGCACAGGGGTATCCTTTCTTCTTCGGGTGGGGGCTGTCCTTCTCCTCCTTGCAATGAGCTGGGGTCCTGTAGTCATGCTGACTGAACCATGACCGTGCCGTACGCAGTGCCAACTAGATGTGTCTCTATCTATCTATCTATCTCTTGATCCAATTTCGTCCTCTTGAGAGGACGTGGTTTAATAGGGAATGAGATTTTCAGAATAGAGCCCCTGGGGTATCCCTTTGTGGGGGTCCCCAGGAAGTACTTGGGGGGGGTTGCTCATAGTGGGCTGGGGGATGCAGGTCCTGGGGGCAATGGTAGCAGCATGAGGGGGGGCGGTGCTGTTCCTGGGGATGCTGTTCCTGGGGATGCCGATAGAATCCTGAGGTGGGAGGCTGGGGCAGGCGAGGGTCCCTGGGCCAGGGAAGAGGGCAGTGCTGTTGTTCACCTCCATTTGAGCTGAAGGCCTGTGATACAGCTTTTGCCAAAGGAAAACGTCTGTTTCCGGGCATGTTTGTCACACTGCAGTGCTTTGCCCCGGCCTCGAGTGGTCGGTCAGTGCTGGAAACCCTCAGCTGAATGAACTGGCTTGGCTCGGTGTAACTTGTGCGTCAGTCTGCATCTGCCTTTGCTCATTGCCTGCATCTTTCTCTTTGAAGGGATGGTCTCCGGGAGGTTCTGCAGCACACACCTCCTCCCTCCATT
>NW_010541128.1:6650-6915 GCF_000687285.1 Phaethon lepturus | reverse complement strand
GCAGCACACACCTCCTCCCTCCATCAAGGCGTTGCAGCGCGCCTGCGTTGAATGCCTGCTGTTCAACATCCTTCCCTGTCATAGCTGCGATCAGAGCCTTCATCCAGAGGAGAGCTGTTTGCCTCGTGACCTCATGAAGAAAATGTGAAAGCAGAAAGAACTGGAGCTGATGGTGGACCTGGTGTCCAGAACTCGTGACAGGAGGCCAGAGGTGAGTGTTGGTCTTGCT
Source organism: Phaethon lepturus (assembly GCF_000687285.1). Lineage (NCBI taxonomy): Eukaryota > Metazoa > Chordata > Aves > Phaethontiformes > Phaethontidae > Phaethon > Phaethon lepturus. The sequence goes on along the minus strand of NW_010541128.1, from coordinate 6,686 downwards.
GTCGGGGAAGGGAAGGTCTGGGAAGTTCACGTGCCC
>NW_010541128.1:5947-6560 GCF_000687285.1 Phaethon lepturus | reverse complement strand
GCTACGCCAGCGGGTAGCGCGAGCTGTGGGGAGCCTTCCGCGGCGCCCCGGCTCAGCCGGGCTCTGGCAGCGTCCCTGATGGATGCTCGGGCCCCGATGGAGGCCGAGGAAGAGACGTCGGAGGGATGCGGAGCCCTGCAAGGCTTGGGCACGAGCAAGGGCGTGCCACCGCACCCGGCAGACCAGGGAGCCTGGAACTTGAGCGCCGTGACGCCGGAGATGTGGAGGGGACAGGTCTCTTCCGCTGAGCTGCGGAGAGAGAAGGAGGAGCCCACATCTCCTCGGCCCCGGCGCTTCCAAGGCTTCACCCGCACTGACGGTGCGACCCCGACAGGCTTCCCCCTCCTGCCTGGGTGCAGCACTGAATCTCTTCCCCCGAGCTTCCGCGTTACGACTCTGAAGGCTCCTCCTGAGCTGCCTCGGTGCGCCGCAGAAAGGCTTCTCCCGTGCTGCCGCCCTTCGGCAGCGGACGGGTTCCCCCAGGGGCCAGGACCAGCCTCTGCGTGCGCTCCGCCACCTCGCCCGCCACGGAGCCCAGCTCGGGAAAGGACACCCGCCGCCTGCGGCTTCCACGGGGACGGTGCCAGGACTGAAAGCTGTTGCCGGACCCACC
>NW_010541128.1:4216-5793 GCF_000687285.1 Phaethon lepturus | reverse complement strand
CAACGGATGAGGAGAAGGCTGAGTTCCTCAACAACTTCTTTGCCTCTGTCTTCACTGACAGTCTCTCTTCCCACACCTCTCAAGGGGATGGGCTGCAAGACGGGACTGGAGGAGCGAAGTCCCTCCCACCGTAAGAAAAGATCAAGTCTGAGACCATGTGAGAAACCTGAACATACACAAGTCCATGGCACCTGACAAGATGGACAGGTATCCTGGGGTGAGTACAGGGATGCTTCCCAGTTGTGTAGGGATGGGGTCAGGAAGGCCAAGGCACGGCTGGAGCTGAACTTGGCAAGGAATGCAAAGAAGAGTAAGAAGGGCTTCTCTAGATACATCAACCAGAAAAGGAAGGTCAAAGAAAGCGTACCCCCCTTGATGAGCAAGACAGGCAGGCTCATAACAATGGATGAGAAGGCTGAGGTACTCAATGACTTCTTTGCCTCAGTCTTCAATGGCAGTCTCTCCTCCCATACCTCTCAAGCAGATAGGCCATGAGATAGGGACTGGAGGAGCAAAGTCCCTCCAACTGTAAGAGAAGATGAAATTGGAGACCAGCTGAGGAACCTGAAAATACACAAGTCTATGGGACCTGATGAGATGCATCCCAGTGTCCTGAGGGAATTGGCTGATTTAGCTGTTAAGCCACTCTCCATGACATTTGTGAAGTCCTGGCAGTCGGGTGAAGTCCCTGGAGACTGGAAAAAGGGAAACATTGCACCCATTTTTAAAAAGGGTAGAAAGAAGGACCCTGAGAACTACCAACCTCTCAGCCTGACCTCTGTGCCTAAAATATCATGGAGCAGATCCTCCTAGAAGCTGTGCTAAGGCATATGGAGCACAGGGAGGTGATTTGAGACAGCCAGCATGGCTTCACCGAGGGCAAGTCCTGCCTGACCAACCTAGTGGTGCTCTATGATGGTGTGACCACATCAGGGGACAAGGGAGGAGCTATGGATGTCATCTATCTGGACTTCTGTAAGGCCTTTGACACAATCCTCCACCACATCCTTCTCTCTCAACTGTCATCTATCTGGACTTCTGTAAGGCCTTTGACATGGCCCCCCACAACATCCTTCTTTCTAGATCGGCGAGTGTCCTGGTTTCAGCTGGGATAGAGTTAATTTTCTCTGTAGTAGCTAGTATGGGGCTATGTTTTGGATTTGTGCTGAAAACAGTGTTGATAATACAGAGATGGTTTTGTTATTGAGTGGATTTGTGCTGGAAACGGTGCTGATAACACAGGGATGTTTTGGTTATTGCTGAGCAGCGCTGACACAGAGCCCAGGCCTTTCTGCTCCTCAGCCCACCCCACCAGCGAGGAGGCCGGGGGTGCACAGGAAGCTGGGAGGGGACCCAGCTGAGACAGCTGACCCCAACTGACCAAAGCGATATTCCATACCATATGACATCATGCTCAGCATAGAAAGCTGGGGGAAGAAGAAGGACAGGGGAGGACGTTCGGAGCGATGGTGTACTCCCTTCCCAAGTACCCGTTGCACGTGCTGGAGCCCTGCTTTCCTGGAGATGGCCGAACACCTGCCTGCCGATGGGAAGTGGTGAATGAATTCATTATCTTG
>NW_010541128.1:2234-3973 GCF_000687285.1 Phaethon lepturus | reverse complement strand
TTTGCCCGCCCTGGTCCGGCTGTCCCAGCGGTGTCCCCTCCCAGCTTCCCGTGCCCCCCCAGCCTGCTCGCTGGCCAGCCAGCACAAGAAGCTGGACTGTCCTCCATTACTTAGCAACAACTCAGAACATCAGCACCTTATCAACATTTTCTCATCCCAAATCCAAAACATAGCTTCTCACACAACTTCTATGAAGAAAATTAACTCTATCCTGGCTGAAACCAGGACACCTATTAAATTTTTTATTTCAATCCCTGAGTTGTCTCATTTTCACTCTTCTGATTCTCTCCCCCATCCCAGCAGGGGTGAGTAAGCTGGTGGCTTTGTGGGGCTTAGTTGCCAGATGGGGTTTAAAAGAACTTATCACGACAGAGAGATATGGATTTGATGGATAAGGAATTGGCTTGGATGGCCATGGACTCCAGAGAGTAGCTGTCAACAGCTTGATGTCCATATGGAGATCAGTGACTAGTGGTTGTCCCTCAGGGATCCATATTGGGATCAGTACTGTTCAATGTCTTCATCAACAACACAGACAGTGGGATCGAGGGCACCCTCAGCCAGTTGCAGATGACACCAAGCTGAGTGGTGCAGGTGACACGCCTGAGGGACGGGATGCCATCCAGAGGGACCTGGACAAGGTTGAGCAATGGGCCTGTGTGAACCTTAGGAGGTTCAACAAGGCCAAGTGCACGGTCCTGCACCTGGGTTGTGGCAACCCCCAGTATCAGCACAGCCTGGGGATGAAGAGTTGGAGAGCAGCCACATGGAGAAGGACTTGGGGGTCCTGGGGGATGAAAAGCTGGACATGAGCCAGCAACGTGCACTCGCAGCCCAGAAGCCAACCATGTCCTGGGCTGCACCCAAAGCCCCGTGGCCAACAGGGCGAGGTGGGGATTCTGCCGCGCTCTGGGGAGACCCCCCTGCAGTGCTGCGTCCAGCTCTGGAGCCCTCGGCACAGGAGAGACACGGACCTGCTGGAGCGGGGCCAGAGGAGGCCCCAGCAACGCTCCGAGGGCTGGAACAGCTCTGCTGGGAGGACGGGCTGGGAGAGCTGGGGGGCCTCAGCCCGGAGCAGAGAAGGCTCCGGGGAGACCTTAGTGCAGCTGCCGGGGCTGAGGAGAGAGGTGGGGATGGGCGTTTTAGCAGGGCCTGGAGCCACAGGACAAGGGGTGATGGTTTTAAACTAAAAGAGGGCAGATTCAGACTAGATCTAAGGCAGAAATGTTTCCCAGGGAGGGTGGTGAGGCACTGCCCAGGTTGCCCACAGAGGTGGTTGATGCCCCATCCCTGGAAACATGCCAGGTCAGGCTGGACGGGGCTCTGAGCAACCTGCTCAAGTTGGGGATGTCCCTGCACACTGCAGGGGGTTGGGCTAGGTGGCCTTGAAAGGTCCCTTCCAACCCAGGCCACTCTGTGAGTCTATGACAAGCCCTGGTACAAATCGCACACCCACCACCTGGTGCTCCCACATGTAAGATGCCAGGACCAAATGGTGTCACTGGCTCTCACCTTCCCTCCAGGCCTTTCACAGCCCACCAGTACCAGGGCTCTGTGCTTGCTCTGACACCTCACCTGCCCCAGAGGCCAGCTCCAGAACTGCCCCCACCATGCAGTGCAAACAAGGTATGGGATAATGCAGCTCCAGCTGCAGGCAAGGGTGTTTAGCTTCAGGTACAGGCAGGGAATACAGGCCAGGGGGCAGAGCTCCCGCTGCAAGCCAGGGGGGGGAGGTGCCG
>NW_010541128.1:0-2209 GCF_000687285.1 Phaethon lepturus | reverse complement strand
GCATCCGGGGGGGGGGCATGCCCCACCCCCTACCCACCCTGCTACAGCTCTCCTCTGCACACTCCAGTGCACCCCAACTGTAAGCACCAGGGTGCTCCTCGGGTGAGTGTCCTCCAAACCAGGATCCTCTCAGAGCTGGGGACCCCAAAAGTGGGAGCACTGGGGTGGTCCTGGGGGTGGGAATCTCATAAACTGAGTACTAGTTTGCCCCCAGCCAAAGTACCCTCAAACTGGATGCATAGGGTCATCCTAGAGCTGGGCACCCTTGACCTGGGAGCACTGACCTCCCCAATTCCTGGGATTGTACCTCACCAGGAATCTTTGAACAGAGCTAAACACCCCCAATCTGGGACCACTCCCCCCTGCAACTGGGACTGCCCCCAAAGACCACTGGGACCCTCCCCAACCCAGATTCTTCCTTACTGGGATGCCTCTGTGTTCCCAGCAGAGCCCAGGTGTCCTCAATAACACAGGCCCACAGGGCACCCCAAGTGAGTGGGCACCACCCCTCCCATGCCAAGGAGTGAGTGTATTGCAGATCCAGAGCTGCAGGAGGGAGGGGTGGTCCCCTCCCCATTTACAGCACCAAGGCCCTCAGGGATCAGCTCTGTGCTGGGACCAGCTGCCTGTAGCCTACTCTGGACCCTACTGAAAACCTTGGTGTTGCCACACTGCAGGTGTCTGTAGGGGTCCTCATGCCCCACCCCCCAGCACCCTCTCCTTCCTCCCCCACCAGCCCCACACACCACCCACCCCAGTAAGGGGGAAAAGGGGGCAGCTGTGGTTTAACTCATTTTATTTAGACTCATAAAGGTAACTCTGCGGCCCAGCTGGACCATGCACATGGGTCTGAGACCCAGTAGAAACGCAGCAGTAAGTCAGGAGCGGGGTGGGACAGGGCGAGCTGCAGCGGGGCACGGTGCCTGGGCTGCCAAAGGAATGGTCAGTTGTTAAGAGGGTTTATGAGAGCTGCCCGCAGTCGGTAATGGTGATCTTCTTGCTCGTTTTGCCATCTTTGGAGCCACAGCGCTCCATGGCCTCCACCACGTTCATCCCCTCCTTGACACGGCCGAAGACAACATGCTTGCCATCCAACCTGCAGGAGAAGCACCAGTCACAGCTGGTGCCTGCCACACCCACACAGGGACCTTGGCACCACACCTGGCCTCAAGTGTCACCTCCCTGGCAAGGTGAGTGCTGAGGACCCCCAAGCTCACCCTCACACAGCCCCCAACTCACCATTCGGTCTTGGCAGTGCAGATGAAGAACTGGGAGCCATTTGTGTTGGGGCCAGCGTTGGCCATGGACAGGATGCCAGGGCCCGTGTGCTTCAGGATGAAGTTCTCATCAGGGAACTTCTCCCCATAGATAGATTTGCCGCCAGTGCCATTGTGGCGTGTGAAGTCGCCACCCTGTGAAGAAGTGGCATTTCAGATCACAGGCACAGAAGAGACTCAAACCCGGTGCAGCAGCCCTGCAGAGGCTGCAGACAGGAGGCAGAGCTGCATTCCCACCCCGCGTTTTCCAGCACCCAACTCAAGACCCACACGAGTGCCAGATCGCCTCACCCACCCATCTCCCTGCTGCAGCAGGAGCACCACACACCTGACACATGAACCCAGGAATGATTCTGTGGAAGCAGGACCCCTTGTAACCAAATCCCTTCTCGCCAGTGCTCAGTGCACGGAAGTTTTCTGCAAAAAGAGGAAAACCACTGTCAACAGCTCATTTTTTCCAGAGTTAGGGAAAAACTGCACACTGGGGTTTGGTGCAGCCACAGTGTGGCCAGCGCTGATTTACCAACCTGCTGTCTTGGGGACCTTGTCTGCAAACAGCTGCAAAGAAAGAAGAGGCTGTTAGGTTGGGGTGAAGACTGGTGGTTGCCCCGCCCACCCCTGGGGGGGCACCCTCAGCCCATGGGGATCACTCCCTCCCTGCTCAGAGCCCAGGGTCCCTCTCTGGGAGGAGGATCCTGGCCACGCCCGCAGCTGCAGAGCATTCCCCACCTCACGCTTTCATCTGAAAACTCTGAACTAACAGACATGGCATCCAAGAAAGTTTAGATATGCCGCATGTCTCAAAACCAAGGCAGATTCGCATCCGTTCCTCTAGCTGGGATTAAATTAAAAAACTATCTGCCTTCCCAGGCAGGGTGTGCGCCGCCCCGCCTCCCAATTACTCCAGGAGGGCTCCAGGCAGCCAGCGGCCA